>NC_091989.1:27114450-27206404 GCF_044704955.1 Pristiophorus japonicus | reverse complement strand
AGGTGAAACTGCACTTGGATTCCCACAGCCTATACGTGATTCCAGTCCCACACTATGTAGTAGGTTCTTACTCCCTTCTGAAGTATTCTAGATGGCCACCTAGTTGCAAAACACTCACTCAAGACGCACCTTGGATGGTTTATGAAGTTAAGGGTACAGGCACGATGGGCCGACTGGCCTCCTTCTGTGCTGTATGATACTATGATTCTATAGGTGCAAGTTGTTGCACTTCTTGCTCCAGAAAAGTGCCCTCTGACTGTTTGATAGGACGATGCAGAAATGTGATGCTAAGGCAGTCGATTGCAATACAGCCTGTAAGTGTCGAAGCCCACAGGATTTGATCTGTGATATCGATGTGGAGCAAATCACTTGCCCTGGGTATAATTATACTTTCAGTGTTATCGCTAGAATTTGTTATTGTAGAGTACAGGAGAGATTACAATTATATACTCATGGGGAAACAGGCCCATTTCGGTTTTGGAGAAGCTTAACTGAACCATTTTGTGCATGTCTGATCAGCTCCTGTTTCGCACATTTATACAATGTGTATTTAAAACCTAGCAATGCAATACCAGATTTTTTCTGTTCAGTTTTCATTGCTCCAAACGATCAGAGTTTGGATGGAATGAATCGATATGTGTTATAGCACGGAAACCTGAGTGATGCCACTGTACACATACACTGTACTGAAATGCTGGTGATAATACTGTTTCAGTCTCTCTATCCCTATTTTCCTTCATAGAATTGCATAGAATATACAGCACAGAAACAGACCATTCTGCCCATTTAGTCTGTGATGGTGTTTATACTCATGAGTTTTTTCCCATCTGCATCATCTCAGCCCTTTGGTATATCTTTCTGTTCCCTTTTCTCTCATGTTTTCGTCTAATTTTCTTTTGAAAGCATCTAAGCTGTTCCATATTCTAACCACTCGCTGAGTAAAGAAATTTCTCCTTATTTCTCTCTTGGATTTATTAGTAACTATCTTGTATCTATGGCCCCTAATTTTGGATTCTCTCAAGTAGAAAGATTCTCTCCACATCTACCGTCTAACACATTTAACATTTGAAGACCTCTATCAGCTTTCTTCTAAGTCTTCTCTTTTCTAAAGAAAAAACACCCCAACCTGTTCAATATTTACTGAAACCTGTAATCTCTCAGTTCTGGTACCATCCTTGTAAATCTTTGTTGCACTTTCTCCAGTGCTTCTGTGTCCTGTTTATAGTATGGAGACTAGAACTGTAGTGTGGCCTGACCAGCGTCCTATACACGTTTAACAGAACTTCACTACTTTTGAATTCTACACCCCTGGATATAAATCCCAGTACTTTGTTAGCATGTTTAGTTGCTATGCTGACTGCGATGCTGCTTTTAATGATTTGTTCACCTGTATCCCGAGATCCCTTTGCTCTTCTACCCCATTCAGTTTCTTATTTTGTAATGTGCAGGTGATGTTTCTGTTTTTCCTACCAAAGTGCATCACCTCATCTTTACCTATGTTAAAGTTCATTTGCCATTTAACTGCCCAGTCTGCAAGTTTTCTTCAGTCATCCATCTAACCTATTAAATATTGACATGGTCTCTGCTTCATTCATTAACTCCAGTAATGCATTCCTAAGCCTCACAACCGTCTTTCAGATGAGACGTTAAACCAAGGCCCCATCTGTTCTCAGGTGGACGTAAAAGATCCTATGGCATTATTTCGAAGAAGTGCAGGGGAGTTATTCCTGGTGTCCTGGGCCAATATTTATCCCTCAATCAGCATCACTAAAACAGATTAACTGGCGATCTGTTTGCTGTGTGCGAATTGGCTGCCGCGTTTCCTACATTACAACAGTGACTACACTTCAAAAGTACTTCATTGGCTGTAAAGTGCTTTGGGATGTCAGGAGGTTGTGAAAGGCGCTATATAAATGCAAGTCTGTCTTCATGTGTAAAAAAAAAAGTTCATCCTGCTCAGTCCTAAATCTCTTATATTTAATCATAGATTTACGTTCCCTCATCCTCAATCACCGGAAATAATCTGTTTCCATCTACTCAAGCCTATCCCGTCATAATTTCAGACATTTCTAACAAATCACCCCGTACTCTCCTTCTGTTCGAACAGAAACGGCCCCAATTCTTCAAGTCATTCTTTGTATTTGTATTTCCTCATATCAGACAGCATGCTTGTGAATCTATGCTGTCCCCTCTCTGTTGCTTCAACATCTCTCCTACAGTGTGGAACCCAAAACTACACACAGTACTCCAACTGAGGTCTTACTGAGGTTTTATATATTCACCATTACATCTGAACTTTTATATTCTATCCCTTTTCCATAAAACCCAGTATTCCATTCGCTGTGTTTGGCTTTATCCATTGGAGGTGCTGCTTTAATTGTCTTGTGAGCCAGAACCCCCAAATCCCTCTGCTTTTCCACATCACTGAATTTACTCCCATAAGTATTACTTTGAATTTTTTTTAACCAAAACGTACCACTTCACTTTACAGATACTGAATTCCATTTGCCCATTGCACCATCTTCTCAATATCTGCTTGCAGCTTCCTTTGGTCCTCCAGATTCATTTACTATTCTTCCTATTTTCGTATCGTCTCAAAATGTGCACAACACTCCTTCTAGCCCTATATCCAAATCATTGATATACACAGTGAACAGAAGGGAACCCTCTGGGACACCACGACTCACTTCCAACCACTCTGAGAAACTGGTTTTTACTCCTGTGTTCTTCCTTCTAACCAGTTTTTAATCCAATTTGCAATCCTCCCTCTAATTCCATACTCCTTAATCTTCTCCTGTAGTCACCCATATGGTCCCTCACATTTAACAATTCTCTTTTTACTGATAGACTTGTGGAATATTATACCATTCTTTTAAATATTTTGTGAGATTCTCCTTGTTTTCTTTATTTTTTGCTTAACCTCCTCATATTTGCTCTTTTTTTTAATCATATCTATGGTCCCCAAAAGACCTCTTCAATTTTTGTTTCTGAAATTTGACATAGTCTCCTTTTTAATGGTTTAGATATTTTTCCTGTAACTTTACAATCTTGTTTTTAAACCATCCCACTGTTCTACAGTCCTATGTAACATGTTCTCCTTCCACTTCACCTCAGCTAGCTCACTCCTCACCTTTCCAAGATCTGCCCCATTTCCAATCTGATGCCCTTGTTTTTGTACTAACTTTTTCCTATTTCTATCTGGACCATAAATCGCTCTCCCACATTTAACATATCTACCTGATCTATTTTGTTATTCATAACTAGATCGAGCAACATTTCCCCCCCTTATAGGTGTATGGAGGTGCTGTTTTAGGAAGGAGTCTGCACATATTTTAGAAATTCCTTTCCTGTTTCTCCATTGACTCCCTCCCTAATCCCAAAATGAGTAAGTAAAATTTCCTAAAACCATAGAATCATACACAATTATGACACAAAGATAGGTGGCTGTGCAGATGAAATCATAAAATTACAAAGGAATAGCGATGGATTAAGTGAATGGGCAAAATTGTGGCAAATGGATTTCAATGCAGGCAAATGGGAGGTCATCTACTTCGGACCTAAAAAGGATAGAACAGGGTACTTTCCAAATGGTGAAAAGCTAATGGAGATCCAAAAAGACTTTGGGGGGGGGGGGGGGGGGATTTCAGATATATAGATCATTAAAATGTCATGAACAGGTACAGAAAATAATCAAAAAGGCTAATGGATTGTTAGCCTTTATATCTAGAGGACTAGAATACAAGGAGGTAGAAGTTATACCGCAGCTATACAAAGCTCTGGTTAGACCATACCTGGAGTACTGTGAGCAGTTCTGGGAAGGATATATTGGACTTGGAGGGAGTGCAGCATAGGTTTACCAGAATGATACCTGGAGACCAGGAATTAAATTACGAGGAGTGATTACACAAATTAGGGTTGTATTCCCGAGAATTTCAAAGGTTAAGGGGTGATCTGATCAAAGTTTTCAAGATATTAAGGGGGAACAGATAGGGTTGATAGAGAGAAACGATTTCCGCTGGTTGGGGAATCTAGGATTGGGGGCATAGTCTAAACATTAGAACCGTACCTTTCAGGAGTGAAATTTGGAAACACTTCGACACACAAAGGGTGGTAGAAGTTTGGAACTCTCTTCCGCAAACAGCAATTGATGCCAGATCAATTGTTAATATTAAATCTTGAGGTTTATAGATTTTTGTTAACCAGAGGTACTAAGGGATATGGGCCAAAGGCGAATATATGGAGTTAGGTGGCAGATCAGCCATGGTCTCATTGAATGGTGGAACAGGCTCGAGAGGCTCAATGGCCTACTTCTGTTCCTATATTCCTGTCTTCCTATACAGCACAGAAGGAGGCCATTCGGCCCATCATGCCTGTTCTGGCTCTTTGAAAGAGCGATCCAATTAGTGCCACTCTCCTCTTTCCCCAGAGCCCTGCAAATAGTCCAAGAGCCATAATTTTGTTTTTCCTGCTCATCTGAAAAAGGAACGGCAGTAGTCATGGGGGATTTTAACCTACATATCGATTGGTCAAATCAAATCGCAAGGGGTAGCCTGGAGGAGGAATTCATAGAATGCATACGGGATTGTTTCTTAGAACAGTATGTAACAGAACCTACAAGGGAGCAAGCTATTTTAGATCTGGTCCTGTGTAATGAGATAGGAAAAATAAACGATCTCCTAGTAAAAGATCCTCTCGGAATGAGTGATCACAGTATGGTTGAATTTGTAATACAGATTGAGGGTGAGGAAGTTGTGTCAGAAACGAACGTACTATGCTTAAACAAAGGGGACTACAGTGGGATGAGGGCAGAGTTGGCTAAAGTAGACTGGGAACACAGACTAAACGGTGGCACAATTGAGGAATAGTGGAGGACTTTTAAGGAGCTCTTTCATAGTGCGCAACAAAATATATTCCAGTGAAAAAGAAGGGCGGTAAGAGAAGGGATAACCAGCTGTGGATAACCAAGGAAATAAAGGAGAATATCAAATCAAAGACCAATGCGTATAAGGTGGCCAAGGTTAGTGGGAAACTAGAGGATTGGGAAAATTTTAAACAACAGCAAAGAATGACTAAAAAAGCAATAAAGAAAGGAAAGATAGATAACGAAGGTAAACTTGCGCAAAACATAAAAACAGATAGTAAAAGCTTTTACAGATATATAAAACGGAAAAGAGTGACTAAAGTAAATGTTGGTCCCTTAGAAGATGAGAAGAGGGATTTAATAATGGGAAATGTGGAAATGGCTGAGACCTTAAACAATTATTTTGCTTCGGTCTTCAAAGTGGAAGACACAAAAACCATGCCAAAAATTGCTGGTCACAGGAATGTGGGAAGGGAGGATCTTGAGACAATCACTATCACTAGAGGGGTAGTGCTGGACAGGCTAATGGGACTCAAGGTAGACAAGTCCCCTGGTCCTGATGAAATGTATCCCAGGGTATTAAAAGAGATGGCGGAAGTTATAGCAGATGCATTCGTTATAATCTACCAAAATTCTCTGGACTATGGGGAAGTACTTGCGGATTGGAAAGCAGCTAGTGTAACGCCTCTGTTGAAAAAAGGGGGCAGACAAAAGGCAGGTAACTATAGGCCGGTTAGTTTAACATCTGTAGTGGGGAAAATGCTTGAAATCATCATTAATGAAGAAATAGCGGGACATCGAGATAGGAATAGTGCAATCAAGCAGACGCAGCATGGATTCATGAAGGGGAAATCGTGTTTAACTAATTTACTGGAATTCTTTGAGGATATAACGAGCATGGTGGATAGAGGTGTACCGATGGATGTGGTGTATTTAGATTTCCAAAAGGCATTCGATAAGGTGCCACACAAAAGGTTACTGCAGAAGATAGAGGTACGCGGAGTCAGAGGAAATGTATTAGCATGGATAGAGAATTGGCTGGCGAACAGAAAGCAGAGAGTCGGGATAAATGGGTCCTTTTTGGGTTGGAAATCAGTGGTTAGTGTGTGCCACAGGGATCGGTGCTGGGACCACAACTGATTACAATATACATAGATGACCTGGAAGAGGGGACAGAGTGTAGTGTCACAAAATTTGCAGATGACACAAAGATTAGTGGGAAAGTGGGTTGTGTAGAGGACACAGAGAGGCTGCAAAGAGATTTGGATAGGTTAAGCGAATGGGCTAAGGTTTGGCAGATGGAATACAATGTTGGAAAGTGTGAGGTCATCCACCTTGGGGAAAAAAAACAGTAAAAGGGAATATTATTTGAATGGGGAGAAATTACAACATGCTGAGGTGCAGAGGGACCTGGGGGTCCTTGTGCATGAATCCCAAAAAGTTAGTTTGCAGGTGCAGCAGGTAATCAGGAAGGAAAATGGAATGTTGGCCTTCATTGCGAGAGGGATGGAGTACAAAAGCAGGGAGGTCCTGCTGCACCTGGAGTACTGCGTGCAGTTTTGGTCACCTTACTTAAGGAAGGATATACTGGCTTTGGAGGGGGTACAGAGACGATTCACTAGGCTGATTCCGGAGATGAGGGGGTTACCTTATGATGATAGATTGAGTAGACTGGGTCTTTACTCGTTGGAGTTCAGAAGGATGAGGGGTGATCTTATAGAAACATTTAAAATCATGAAAGGGATAGACAAGATCGAGGCAGAGAGGTTGTTTCCACTGGTCGGGGAGACTAGAACTAGGGGGAACAGCCTCAAAATACGGGGGCAACAATTTAAAACCGAGTTGAGAAGGAATTTCTTCTCCCAGAGGGTTGTGAATCTGTGGAATTCTCTGCCCAAGGAAGCAGTTGAGGCTAGCTCATTGAATGTATTAAAATCACAGATGGATAGATTTTTAACCAATAATGGAATTAAGGGTTACGGGGAGAGGGCGGGTAAGTGGAGCTGAGTCCACGGCCAGATCAGCCATGATCTTATTGAATGGCAGAGCAGGCTCGAGGGGCTAGATGGCCTACTCCTGTTCCTAATTCTTATGTTCTTATCTCCCTGATCTGTCTAAAGACTCCCTATTCCATTTGCTCCCCACAGTTGGGGGGCCTGTAGTACAACCTCTCGAAGGTAACAATCCCTTTTTATCTTTGATCTCCAACCACGTTGACTCTGAACCTTTCCTTGCGGACATCAGTCCTCTACAGAATGTATTCCCTCCTTCACCATGATCGCAATTTCTCTTCCTTTCTTGCCTATCTATCCTTCCTAAAAATATTACAACCCGATGTGTTTATTTTCCATTCCTGCCCAGTTTAGAGCCAAGTTTCTGTTGGTATTATTACATCAATATCTTCCTGTGACATATTTGCTTCTAGTTACCTGAATTTCTTTCCCTCACGCTAAGCATTGCAACACATGCACTTTATTTTTGTGTTTGTATTTAACATGACTCTTTCCCTTGATTTTTTTTGTCCAAGCTAACACCTCATTTCTTTAACTCTCTATTTCCTACTTATAACTGGCTGTTTGATTTCCTACTTCTATTCCTTCTGCAACATCTCCATTTTATTGTTATTAACTTGAAAACTTACCTCAGCTATTTTGACCTTCTCCACCTGCTATTTCTGATTGCTTTTATTTTCCATGATCCCTTCCCTCCGAGTTTAAATAACTCTTCAGTTCCCTATTTAGCTATTTTGCCACTTCATTAGCTCCCTTCCGGTTATGAACCAAGGCAGGTAAATGGAGTTCGGTGACAGATCAGCCATGATCTAATTGAATGGTGGAACAGGCTCAAAGGGCTGAATGGCCTGCTCCTGTGTTCCAAGATGTAGCCCATCCATGTGGAATAATTCCCCCCCTCCCCAGAAATGTAGCCCATTCATGTGGAATAATTCTCCCCTTCCCCAGAAATGCTGCCAGTGTCCCATAAAACGGAAACCCACTTCACTTCCTGACACCACCTTTCAGCCATGTGTTGAGTTCCCTAATCTTCCCTAACTTCTAGCACGTAGCTGGAGGAGTAAACCAGAGATTACCACCCTTCAAGTTCCACTCCTAAACCTGCTTCTTAAGCTCCTTTTTCAGCCATTTAGGCCTTTCCTATCTTATATCATTGATGCCCAAGTGGGCCGTGGGGTGACTGGCTACATCCTGGTAGCTCACAGTCATTAAGTGAAATCAGGAAGTAAACATGCAACAGTAAATGTGAGGGCAGCAAGCTGCATGACCTACTGTTAGATTCAATAGAGCAGTGGGTGTGGGACAGGATTTAAGGATTGTATTTCAGGTAGCATCAGGATTCATTCTAATCCAAGACTGAACAAAAAAACAATAACTTTATTTGAGGCCTAAAATAATATTGTATTCAGCAGTTTGACCTCTGCATACAAACCACAACTTGCAGACTCTGTGCTAATGTACTCTGGAGCTTAACTGTTTGCTTAATTGATTTATTGTCAAATACCTATTGCTAAGGGAATATCTGTAAATGACACAGGAACAGGAGTAGGCCGTTCAACTGCTGGAGCTGTTCCACCATTTAGTTAGATCATAGCTGATCTGTATCTCAACTCCCATTGACCTGCCTTTGCTCCTTATCCCTTTATACCCATACCTAACAAAAGTCTATCGATCTTGAAAATTTCAATTGGACCCGAGTATCTACAGCTTTTTGGGGAGAGTTCCAGCTTGCAACTACCCTTTATGTGAAGAAATGTTTTGCGCCGAGGGAAGATATAACTTGGTGATGGCTGCATCCCTTGGGTTGGGAACAGATGGCTTTGGTCTGCATGCGCAGGTCTCCATTTCTCACCTAGCAATGTCAGCAAAGCCCCGTCACCCCTCTGGAAACGGCTCATTGGCTGCTGGCAATTGACGTCTCATTTCTCCTTTCACTATATCTCTCTCTGCAACAACCTATTCTTGTCTTTGTTTTATCAATCCTTGTTCAGTGTGCCACTTAACTTTCCTCTGGTTCCTCCTACGCACTGACTGTCCGGTCCTACTTATAGAATCATACGGCACAGAAGCAGGCCATTCAGCCCACCATGCCACGACCTTCTGATTTCCAACCTCTATCGAGGAGCAATCTAACCTTGTGTGTTTGTCCCGTGTGCAGCTCCGCCATGTTGAGCCGTCTATCGGACCTAGCGAAGGGGGTCAACACTGTGCTGCAGGATCTCTCGGGGGACGATAATGGAGATGGAACCAGCAACTCTCAGGGAGCGGTGAGTAACGTGCAGTCTGGGCTTAGCAGTAATGGTCGAGGCGGGTGCAATTCCAGAGTCAACCAAGTATCGGAGTCACCAGATTTCTTTCTGCCCCAAATGTCTTCCTTCAGCTTGAAGTTCCATGTTGGGAGGAAGCCTTTCCAACTCCGCCTGCCTCGTAAGGAATATCGAGGAAGTTATAGTTGTTGGGAATAAAGTTCTCCGGAGCAGTTTGTGTCCAAACCAATTGGGCTAAATCGGGTCCGGGAATCGGGAGAGGCATGGTTTCCAAAGTTATTGGAGAGGGGGATGCGTTAGCAGGAGTAAAGGAGTTATCTACTCTTTATTCTGTATTGTACACGGGATGGTGTTATCAGGAGTAAAAGGGTTATCTACTCCCTATTCTGTACTATACATGGTGCAGTTTTATCAGGCATAAAGGGGTAATATATCAGGGGCTGTGACTGGGTGAGAGGGGCTGGGGCTGAAGGTGTAGGCTGGGTAACTCACCTGCAGAAAGTTTGGAACTAATTAGATCTCCAACCTCTGAGGCTGTAACAGACACCTGAATGAAACACAATTGCCTTAGAGGCGGTGCAACGAAGGGTCACTAGATTGATTCCTGGAATGAGAGGGCTGTTCTATGAGAAGAGATTGAGAAGATTGGGCCTATACTCTCTGAAATTTAGAAGAATGAGAGGTGATCTAATTGAAACAAATAACATTCTTAGAGGACTTGACAGGGTAGATGCCGAGAGGCTGTTTCCCCTGGCTGGAGAGTCTAGAACTAGGGGCATAGTCTCAGGATAAGGGGTCAACCATTTAGGACTGAGATGAGGAAAAATGTCTTCACTCAGAGGGTTGTGAATCTCTGGAATTCACTACCCCAGAGGGCTGTGGATGCTCACTTGTTGATTAAATACAAGACTGAGATCGATACATTTTTGGGTGCTAAGGAAATCCAGGGATATGAGGATAGAGCAGGACGTGGAGTTCATGTAAAAGTTCAGCATTGATCTTATTGAATGGCAGAGCAGGCTCGAGGGGAGGAATGGCCTACACCTGCTCCTAATTCTTAAGTTCTTGGGTCCTAATATGCTCTTTATTCTGTACTGTACACAGGCCAGTGTTATCAGGAGTAAAGGGGTAGACAGCAGGTTATGGAATCATGCCCCACTCCAGTGCTTAATGTGTAATTTTTCTGCTGGACGTAATATGAAAATTTAACATGCAAAGTTAGGCATTATTGAAATCATTTTGGCAATGCTGTTTGCTGAAGTAAGTGCCACTTCCCTGATGGGTCATACCGGTGGAGTGATTGCTGGCCTGTTCTGCCGGTTTGTTTGAGCTGTAGGTTTCTGTTGTGCAGGGGAGCAGTCAGCAACCTGAGATGGAGACCACTGCCGAGGAATCGGAGGATGTGCTGGAGCGTCTGGCACAGACCGAGCAGCTGGTCGTTCAGCTTAAGGAACTCGTACGAGAGAAAGACTTTCAACTTCAGAGTAAAGAGGCTGCAATGAAGGTATATTGTGGTGTTTACACAGTCCATCCCTCCAGTACCCTAACTCTCCCATCAAAGTCTATCCCTCCTGTACCCTTCTGGCATTATTCTGGCATCATCGCTCATTGACAAAATAAGTTCTTTTACATATCTGTTTTCAATTTACTTTTCACTAATTTCCATGTTTGTCCTCTGCTCCCGCTCTCCTGATTTAACTTACTGTGATATTCTTGCGATTCCATTTAATCTTTACATCCCTTGATTAGGACCCTCGCAACAGCCTTCTCTCAAGAAGGTAGAGCTGGATTTTCTCGAACCTTTCTTCCAGCTTGTCTCCCTCACACCTGGGATCAGTTTTGTTCACCCTCTCTACATCCTCTCCAGTGCCTGTATATAATTCAAGTAGCATGGTGACCAGAACTGTACACTGTATCTAAGTGAGATCTACCCGCTGTGCTCTCCAGCCCCAGTGTAACCTCTAGATCTGTTCTCCAGTACTATGCCAACATATCCCATTTGATTCGCTTTTCTAATTGTTTAGTCATAAGGTGCATCCACTGGAAGTGACAAATCAAATATCTGTCCCAGGCCCTTCTCTGAATCTCCCTCTGCCAATTCAGTCCCATTCATTGGATGCTTATAGGGTGCATTTCTGTACATGCATTCCCTCTGTGATCGCATCACTCCCTGGGTAAAAAATTTCTCCCAAATTCCCTATTAGATTTATTAGTGAGTATCTTATATTTATGGCCCCTAGTTTTAGTCTTTCCCCAAAAGTGGAAACATCTTCTCTACATCTATCCTATCAAACCCTTTCATAATATTAAAGACCTCTATCAGGTCACCCCTCAGCCTTTTCTTTTCCAAAGAAAAGTGCCCCAGCTCATTCAATCTTTCCTGATAGGTATAACCTCTCAGTTCTGGTATCATCCTTGTAAAACTTTGCTGCTTCTCCAGTGCCTCTACATCTTTTTGATGCAAGAGACCAGAACTGTGCACAGTACTCTGTGAGGTTTACAGCTGAACCCTAGCCTTCCATTCTGGTCTGTATGACCCTGCTTCTACACCAGGCGGTGCTTTAATCAGCACAGCAGCAAGAGAGTCACTTTGAATGCATCATTTGATCACGGTGAGGGACATCCTCACGGTGAATGTGTGATTGTTTCACAGGAGGTGAAGGAGCTCTCTGATGCCAAACTGTCAAAACTAAAACTGCAGGCGAAAGCAAAGGTTGCCTCGTTGAATGCCCGGATCGAGGAGCTGCAGAAACAGGCATTGCTCTCATCCTCATCACAGCCAGCAAAGTCAGTGGAGCCTGCTGCTGAGGTAAGGGGACAGGTATGCCTGCGTGCTCGGATGTGTGTCAGAGTGCATTGGTGAGGGTTCCGTCCATGTGGCTTTACACACTTGCACGACCGATCACACAAGTGCATCTGGTAATGAATCATGGTCAATGTCATCATTTTGGGGTTTCTCAGCTATTCTGGTTTCAAGCATCATGAACTAATTGCTTTATTGAAAATCTTCAGGTGAGGGGCCAAAGCACACAATGCAGGATCCAATTGAAAAAAACCACAAAAAAAAATTTAAAAAAACACAAAACAAAACAAAAAAGAGGGCAGTTAAAAGTGTCTGGAGTGTCCCCCAGATCGGGGGGCACTCGATCTAATGTTTATTTCGTCTCCCCCAAAAAGAGTTGCAGGATCCAATTGAGCTCAAGCAAGGGGAGAGAAAGAGTGAGGTTGATCAGAAATTAGTGATCAGCTGATGCCAGGTGAGAGCTGTCACATTATAGTGTCCCTGTTGCATTACAGGTGCAGCCTACTAGCACAGAGCACTGATGAGCAATGGGGAGTATCCGATTGTTAACAAGGTTAACTGTAGTCGATGGGAAAGAATCCTAGTTTTCAGTGACGTGGGTGCCATCGATGGTTAATCATGGTGACAATACTGTGCAGCTGACCGCCGATGACCATAGCTGGACCTGCTCAGGGTTTCCCAATTAGTGGCAGTTGGTGACTGAAATAACAAACGAGTAAAGATAGAATCAGTGTGTGAGCAGTTTTTCTCTTTAACCTTTGTAGCTGACCTGCTCTGATAGGATTAAGGTCTCTCGGATTCTGTTCTATTTACTGTCCGCTGGGATTTGCTGATCCGCCATCACGTTAGCCACTGGCTTTTGACAGGTACTTGGGAAGATTTGAAAATAGCTGCTCTGCTTGGCTTAGTTACAAACTTTCTTCACCAAGTGAGGTATTCGTGGGTGCCAGGCTAAATGACTGACATCAAAAATATCCTGTCAGCTTTGTCTCCAAAAGTCAGTGTTGTTCCTTGTCTCTGTCCTTTTCCAGCCCTACAATCCTCTGAGATCTCTGCACTCCTCCGATCTTGGCCTCTTGCGTATCCCCAATTTTCATCGCTCCACCATTGGTGGCTGTGCTTTCAGCTGACTAGGCCCCTAAATTCTAGAATTCCCTTCCTAAACCTCTCTGCCGCGCTCTCCTTTAAGACGCTCATTAAAACCTACCTCTTTGACCAAACTTTTAGTCACCTGTCCTAATATGTGACTCGGTTTCCAATTTTTCTGATAACGCTCCTGTGAAGTACCTTAGGATGTTTTACTACGTTAAAGGTGGGATATAAATGCAGCTTCTTGTGTGTATAAATGCTTTCTGAACACAAATCAGCAGCAATTGTCCTTGGGATAGATTGATTGGCAAAGAGATCCCAATTGTCCTCCCGAGAAATTGCAGCCACGGATTAGATACAGGGTAAAACTCCCTCTACACTGTCCCATCAAACACTCCCGTGGCAGTTACAGCACGGGTTAGATACAGAGTAAAGGTCCCTTTGCACTGCATTCAATTTCCACACAACAGCATCCTCTGAAAGATACCATATCTTTGAGTGAAATGGCCAATTTTGTGTTGTATTGCAGGCGGTTTTGTGATGTGGCCCAGATCCTGTGGAGAACTGGGTCGAGACTCCCCAAACACATTTCACATAGAATCCTTACTGCCTGAAGACAGGTTCATCCCCTCTGCCTTGGCTTGTTTAGAACTTATGTTAAGGTCAACTTCAAACTGACTGCGTTGCTCAATCAACCAGGAGACCAACTTTAATTGGGTTAAATCTGTTTTTTCTTTAAACCACTTTGACAGGCGAGTCTGGAACACAGCTTGCAACAGGATGAGATCGAGAAGCTCAAGTATCAACTTCAGGAACATGAAGAGAACTGTAGGACTCTGCGGGCCACTGCAGAGAACATGAAGGACCAGCTTCAGGCTACCAATGAACTCCTGAAGCAGAAAGAGGCTGAACATGCACAACAGGTAAAGAGACTGACTTGCTGTGAAAGAAGGAAAGGTACAGCACGGGTTAGATACAGAGTAAAGCTCCCTCTACACTGTCCCATCAAACACTCCCAGGGCAGATACAGCACGGGTTAGATACACAGTAAAGTTCCCTCTACACTGTCCCATCTAACACGACCAGCTCCCTCTACACTGTCCCATCAAACACTCCCAGAACAGGTACAGCATAGGTTAGATGCAGAGTGAAGTTCCCACTAAGCTACAGCTGTCTGTCGGTTGAACGCACCCTGGGACCGGCTTTTCTAAAACTTTGAATGGGCCACAGCCTGTTAAAGGACCACGCACCCAAATTTTAAATTAGGAGGAACATTGCTCTACACTATCTACACCAGTAGGACAGGTACAGCACGGGTTAGATACAGAATAAAGATCCCTCTACACCCTCCCATCAAACACTCCCAGGGCAGATATAGCACACTTTAGATACAGAGTAAAGCTCCCTCTACACTGTCCCATTAATCAGTCCCAGGGCAGATACGGCACGGGTAGATGGGTTTGTTTTCCCCAGCACCAGAAGAGCACCCCATACTGCCCCAGTGTGGCCTTTTCCATTTCAGCTATTAACCATCATGTGAGCTTTGGAAATAAGGTTGACAATATGATGTGATTTATTGCTGAATTCAAGGAAATATTTTGGTGTGGGAACATATTCAAAAGTGGACCATCCAAACTAATTTCATGTAGGATCCTGGAGGCCAGCAGGCTGGTGGAAGGACCTGTGTATTGACTCTACAACCCAAACTCAATGTGTAATTGTATATATATGTTTTGTAACTCGAGCTCCGATCAGTTCAAGAGGTAATTCTCGAAAAGGATACACGATTCCAAGAGCACATTCAGAAACATGAGGAGGAGCTCGTACAGCTAGCATCTGGATCGGAGGCCAGCAAAGAACTGCAGCAAGTAAGTGTTGCTGGGGTAGTAATGAACTGGCATTCATGGGACGCTGGTAGGGAGGGGAA
Source organism: Pristiophorus japonicus (assembly GCF_044704955.1). Taxonomy (NCBI): domain Eukaryota; kingdom Metazoa; phylum Chordata; class Chondrichthyes; family Pristiophoridae; genus Pristiophorus; species Pristiophorus japonicus. The sequence goes on along the minus strand of NC_091989.1, from coordinate 27,191,445 downwards.
ACCCTCATGGAACAGATGAAACATTGTCTGGATAGATTGAGAATTAGCTTATCAACAGAAGACAGAGGTGACGATGAATGGAAAATGCTCAGCATAGAAAAACAGTCATGGATGTTCTGGGACCCAGTTATTTACAATATTTGTCAATGATATGAAATGGGGTGTCTGTAATCAGATTACATTTGCTGATGACACACAGTTGTGTGGTTAGGTAAGAAAGAAATTGCATTTATGTAGCACCTTTCATGACCTCAGGATGTCCCACTGCGCTTTACAGCCAATGAAGTACTTTTGAAGTGTAGTCAGTGTTGTAATGTAGGAAATGTGGCAGCCAATTTGCACACAGCAAGCTCCCACAAACATCGATGACCAGATAATTTGTTTAGTAAGGTTGGGTGAGGAATAAATATTGGCCAGGACCTCCCCTGCTCTTCTTTGAAATAGTGCCATGGGATCTTTTATGTGCACCTGAGAGATCAGACAGGGCCTTGGTTTAATGTCTCATTCGAAAGACGCCATCTCCGATAGTGCAGCACTCCCTCAGTGCTGCAGTGAAATGTCATCCTAGATGATGTGCTCAATTCTCTGGAGTTGTCTTGAACCTGCGACTTTCTGACTCGGAGTCAAGAGTGCGACCCACTGAGCCATAGCTGACGGACTGACTATCTTCAGAGAGACTTGGACCAACCATGTGGATGGGCTGAGATATGGCAGATGGACTTTAATGTAGGACAGTGCATATAGGAAGAGGGAACAGTAAACTTGTATAACATGGAAGGATGCCCCCTGACAGAAGCTGCAATTGAATTAGATTTTAGAGTCGTCATTTATCTTACTCTGAAAGCATCTAGTCAGTGAGTTCTAGTTCCCACTGAGGCAGATCAAGTTCTGGGGGCATATTGAGGACATGTTTGAGCAAGTTATACTGACACTGTACAGATCAGTGGTGAGGCCGGGTCTATGCAGTTTGGGTCATCCTACCTCTTCAGGATATGGGTCCATTCAGAGTGACCAGCCTGGTCCAGGCCTGAGCAGCCTGAGTTATAAAGAAGGGCTCAAGCACATTCTGTTGTTCTCTTCAAAATTATTTTCATGAGTCTCTTCGTCGTTGTGTGTGCAAGTGTGTGTCTTTGTTTGTACCTGTTTTTGTGGTGTGCACGTGCATGTGTGCGTCCATTTGCTTGTGTGTCTGTAGTCCATGTGTGTGTCTGCTTGCGTGCGTGTGTCTGTGTGTATGGTGTGCGTGTGTCTTTCACTTCCCTTTCCATTCCTCTTCAAACGCTGTTGATCAGTAATATCTTCCAGTCTTTACAAAGGACCAGCACAGCCAAAACACTGACTTGTCTCTTTGAACAGAGGCTGCCGGACCTGCTGAGGGTTTGCAGCAATTTCTGTTTTAGTTTTACAGCATCTGCGGTATTTTGATTTCTATTCTGATTTGAGCTGTTGTGTTCCCAGCACTTTCAGCCTTTACTCCAGAATTCCAGAATGTGAGTGTTTCCTTTATTCATCTCTCATTGCTTCCTTTCTTGTACATTTTGTTTTACCTGCAGACGGTGAAATCATTACAAAGAAAACTGGAAGAGAAGGAGGAAGCATTGCTGGGACGAACCCGTGTGGTGGAGATGTTGCAGCAGGAACTAAATGACAGTGATCAGGAGAAAAAGGTGTTGTGACCCAACGGCTTTACATAGAGAGCTGACTTAAAACAATTATTTTTCTTGTTATTGAAAAACTTGGGTGAAATTATGCAGGACAGAACCAAAGATGCACAGAGTAGCAGAGAAGAAAAGATAAATCAGGAGTAGGGATTACATTTTTTTTTAATCATTCTCAGGTTGTGGGTGTCACTGGCAAGACCAGCATTTATTGTCTATCCTTAGTTGCCTTGACAACTGAGTGGCTTGCTAGACCATTTCAAAGGGTAGTTCAGATTTAACCTGATTAGTGTGGAACTGGAGTCACATATAGGCCTGACCGGGTAAGGACGACAGGTTTCTTTCCCTAAAGGACTTTAGTTTTGACAGCAATCCAACAGATTCATGGTCACTTTTACTGATCCTGATATATTTTTTTTCATTACAGTCATGTGTCATGAAACTCCTTTTGAAAGCCTGTAGATTATAGTAGCAAAGAAAGACTGAGGGAGGGGAGGAGGTCCATAGTTTTCAAGTCCTGTGAAAGAGTGAGTTTAGTAGGAAATTGATTTGAAAACTGGGAGGATGAAGGTATGAGGCAGAGTATGCAAGATATATTATTTGGACCTTAAAAGGCACGAGAGAGGAACAATGAAGAGAGTGGTATCCATAAAACAGAGAGGGAGAAGAAAGGTAGCTGCATGGGGAGGGACAGTCAAACCTGCCACAATAGTTCATCGGATAATGCAGTCGGACCCATGGAGTAGATTGTTCTAACATTCGTGAAGCCCACTGAGGACAAGTATTGGCCAAAAGCCTGATGGGGTAAAGGGAAGTCTCAGAAGAGCAATTCCAAGTATTTCTCAAATTAGCCCCACTTAGCAGAGGGATGCTAAAATTGGCCCCAGTGTTGCAGGACTCGGAAGGTTGAAAATGACCCAATGACGCATGTGTGTGGGGACATTGGGTGAGGGCAGGATCGCCCTCGGCTGTGATGCCCACCCTCCTCCCCCCAACCTGGGTCCCACAACACTCAATGTCTGGCCTCACATATAAAGAATAGTCACTGGGATGAAGTACCAGACGGTGACTTTCTCCGATGGAACCATACCCTAGCATGGAGTCCATGTCAAGCAAACCATCATAAACTGATTCACCTTGTCCAGAAACAGTAGAACCAGAGGACATAGCCTGTGCTTAAAGGGGGGAAAATTCAAAACCATGTGCAGAAAGAATATTTCATTGAGCGAGTGGTTAATCTATGGAACAGGCTCCTGCGGGAGATCGTGCAAGAAGTTAATGTTAACTCATTCAAATGCAAATAATATAGATGTCTTTCGAAAAGTAACATTTTGGGATCCAGTACATGAGTAATTTGAGACACGACATGTGGTGAGTGTAGCGTGCTTAGGAGGAACAGGTGACCTTGGACCTATGGTTACCAAAACTCTCCACCACTGGGGGTTTTCCCTCATGTCTGGGTCTATTGTAGGCTAAATGGTAGAGATTGATTGCTGTGATTAGTCAACAACTCCATTCTCATCGTATCAAGCAACTACCAGGATGATAGAAGGTGAATTAAATGGACCTGGGTTTATGTCTAGCACTTATGGTGTTCCTTTGAGTCAGAGCCTGCAGAAGGCAGGAGAAAAGGGGCTCTTAAAGCAAACATTGAATATCTTATCTGCTTTTGTTCTTCAGACCCTCGTGGAAAGGCTGCAAGAGGCGGAGGCCAACAATGCTACTTTACAAGCTGCGCTGGAATCAGAGAGCCTGTCAGCTGAGACACGGCTGAGGGAGGTGACGGAGAAACACGAGACAGAGCTAGTGGAGAAGGATTGCACTGTCACACAGCTGCGGCAAGCACTGCAGGATGCGCAGTCATCCTGTACTGATCTGACAACACAAAGCCAGCAGCTGCAACGTGCGATGGAGGACCGAGAGAGAACATGCAAAACTCTGACCGATAAAATAAAAGAGTTGCAAGGTGAGGAAGCCAAACTCTCAAGGAAATCATGGCTACAATTTCAAGTGTTTGAGTTTGTTTTTTTGTTCAGTGGTTGAATAGAGGTTCTCATGATCTTTCCAATAAACTCCCATTCCAGCGGTGCTTACACTGAGGATTAACAACAACCATGTTTGCCTATTATTTGTTTCCTGGATTAAGCGTAGTCTCACACTACATTGTTGCAGTGATTTTGCAGACTTAACATGCAATATATTTATTTACAATTAAATAAGCATGAACCAGAAAAGTTTGAAAATAGTGCAAGTACAGTCTATAAACATATACACATTGACAAGACTGAAATTGGTCAGTTACTCTATGTAAGAACTTCATAGCTTGAAAGACGCAGCCCTGATTACTGACCAGGCAAATTTAGTTGCTTCAGTCATTCGGTAATTTTGGTATTCGTGTAATACTGCATCAGATCGCCTTCCTACAAGCAGGTAGTTCACAATAAATCTGCATAAATGATACTGAACTCAAACAAACTCCCTTTTTAATCCATTAATTCCTTTGAATTTGCAATTTTCTGATTTATTAAGAAGTACAGACCGAGATTCAGGTCCCGGAGTACAAGAATCCACAATGGCAGGAAAGAATAGGAGATGGGGAAGTAAATCAAGGAGCGCTGGTTTGGTGACGCTAATCTTTTTATATATTACCTTTTCTGACAACTTCACATTTGTCATAGTTAGAGCTATAAATTGGAAAACAGACATTTCAGGCACCCAATGTCAGCATCAAACTCTCCCAGAGCAGGTACAACACAGGCTAGATACAGAGTAAATTTGCCTCTACACTGCCCCATTAAACACTCCCAGGGCAAGTAAAACACAGGTTAGATGCAGAGTAAAGCTCCCTTTACACTCTCCCATCAAATAATCCCAGGACAGGTACAGCACAGGTTAGATACAGAATAAAGTTTGCTCTATACTATCCCATCAAACACTACCAAGAACAAGTACAATATGGGTAAGAGACAGTGTAAAGCTCCCCTTAGCCATATATGCTCTAAGAAAATCATTCCATGCTTCTCTAATTTCTCTACATTACTAAAGTCCCTCATCCTTGGTACCATTCCAGTAAATATCCTCTATACCCTCTCCAAGGCCTAAACATCCTTCCTAAAGTGTGTCCAGAATTGGTCATAATGCTCCAGCTGGGGCCTAACTAGTAATTTATAAAGGTTTAGCGTAACTTCCTTGCTTTTGTACTCCATGGACAAGGATTCTGTATGTTTTAACAGCCTAATAATAATAAAAAAAACTTTTCCTCAATTGTTTGTGGGATTTTGTTTCCACTGCCCTAAGCAGAAGTTTCTTTCATGTGTTGGCCACGGTTCTTGAAGTAGAATTTCCTGGCGTCGCTCCTGAATTCATGTTTTGCCTTTTTGAAAACAGCACCATGAGGACAAAACAGGGAGAAATAAAACTGAGGAAAACTTTTTTCTCTCCTGCAGATGAACTAAAGAAGGTTGAAGAAAGTGAGCAATCAGCATCACAAAGGGAGTCGTCTGTCCGAGTCCAGGACCTTGAAGAGAAAGTCCAATCACTGCAGGTCAGAGAACTATTTCAGGTTGGATGAGGAGAATGGAATTGAATTGAAACAAAGTAGATTCACTGACTGATGCTGAAGCCTGTGCCATAAGCATGGCCTGTCCTCATACCAGTAAGCAGGAAGTTCAGGACTGGCATCGCAGAGGTTCAGGAGCTGCTCGTCAATCTGTTTGAAGCCTTGTGCATGGCATGCAGATGGCTCAGTGTAGAGCTAGGTAGCAGAGACCAACAAGGCCTCCGGTTTGATCCCCACTCTGCTGAGGTAGCTGATCTCAGTTGGTGAGTCAGTAGAAAGATGCAGCTGGATTCAGCCACTGCCGGGCTAGGCAGGTGATAATCAGGCAGGGTTCCTGCTGGAAACTTCATGTGTATTACTGTGGGTGGGACAGGAGTGCGCTCAGCAATGATACCTCTGTAGTTGGGTTACCTAATGACACTGTCTAGCTCACAAATGTAGGTCCTAAAATTTCACATGGACTTTTTTTTGGCATAGTTGTAGAGGTATGTCTGATTTTCTTTTAGTGGCCTGACTGTGCCAAAAAAAAGTTCCACGTTTCTCCGGCATAACCTTTCATTTTGGAGCGGCGCAGATGTCCTTAAGCTCTGTGGGTGGAGCTTAAGGTCTGCGCCGAAAAACTGATGTTGCCAGGGTAACAAGGGACACTGAATTTATCCTGTAGTGTCATTGCTGATTTTTTTTTTTTCCCCCAAGAACTTCTATTTTCATAACAGGTGTAAGTATTCCAAGAGTCTAATTTTAAAAAATTGATTTGTCTCTTTGTAAACTTAACCATGACCACACGATGCCCCACCCACTGCCTGCTGCTTCTATCCCGGGTCGAAAGGCCCCTGCACCGGCCCACTTCTATCTCGGGTCCCCCGCACCAGCCCACTTCTATCTCGGGCCCCCCTGCACCGGCCCACTTCTATCCCAGGTCCCCCGCACCGGCCCACTTCTATCCCGGGCCCCCCCGCACCGGCCCACTTCTATCCCGGGCCCCCCCGCACCGGCCCACTTCTATCCCGGGCCCCCCTGCACCGGCCCACTTCTATCCCGAGCCCCCCCGCACCGGCCCACTTCTATCCCGGGCCCCCCCGCACCGGCCCACTTCTATCCCGGGCTCCCCCGCACCGGCCCACTTCTATCTCGGGCCCCCCCGCACTGGCCCACTTCTATCCCGGGCTCCCCCGCACCGGCCCACTTCTATCCCGAGCCCCCCCGCACCGGCCCACTTCTATCCCGGGCCCCCCCGCACCGGCCCACTTCTATCCCGGGCCCCCCTGCACCGGCCCACTTCTATCCCGAGCCCCCCCGCACCGGCCCACTTCTATCCCGGGCTCCCCCGCACCGGCCCACTTCTATCCCGAGCCCCCCCGCACCGGCCCACTTCTATCCCGGGCCCCCCCGCACCGGCCCACTTCTATCTCGAGCCCCCCCGCACCGGCCCACTTCTATCCCGAGCCCCCCCGCACCGGCCCACTTCTATCCCGGGCCCCCCCGCACCGGCCCACTTCTATCCCGAGCCCCCCCGCACCGGCCCACTTCTATCTCGAGCCCCCCCGCACCGGCCCACTTCTATCCCGAGCCCCCCCGCACCGGCCCACTTCTATCCCGGGCCCCCCCGCACCGGCCCACTTCTATCCCGAGCCCCCCCGCACCGGCCCACTTCTATCCCGGGCTCCCCCGCACCGGCCCACTTCTATCCCGGGCTCCCCCGCACCGGCCCACTTCTATCCCGGGCCCCCCCGCACTGGCCCACTTCTATCCCGGGCCCCCCCGCACCGGCCCACTTCTATCCCGGGCTCCCCCGCACCGGCCCACTTCTATCCCGGGCCGATAGGACACTGCAGTGGCCCGCTTCAATCGTGGGCCGAAAGGCCCCCACCCTATCGCCCACCCCCACCGGTGTCGTCTTCAGCTCTGCTGAAACAATGGCGTGTTCTCTGTGCCGATTTCCTTAAATGTAGGTAGAGATTTTCAGAAGGGTGCAATGCGCCATTTTAGAAAAAAAAATCATACTTGGCCAAACTCACTTAAATAGCAGGAAATGGCGCACCTGGCAGGTTCTGCCCCCAGTGGCGTAAAAAGATCGTGAGCTAAAAAAATCGGATGTACCTACTTCAGAATGGCGAAGAAATCTTGGCGAAACTTGCAGATTTTGGACTGCTCCAAAAAAACAGCGTAGGCCAAAAAAACGCCCTCTCTGCCTGCCTCGCGCCCCCTCCAGCTATCTCTCCCGTCGCCCCCTCCTCTATCCATTACTTCCTCCCTCCCACCATCCAAGCACAATTCCTTGTCTCTATTTGCTGTGCTTGGTGCTGCTGCTGCCCTGGAGCTTGACAGCCAGTGACCAGCACTGAGCATTTGTGCGCCACAGGGACAGCACAGAACACACTGGAGATCAACTAGTCGTTAGAAAGCAAATAAATAATCTCAATAACTAGGGCAGGCCGTCAGAGTGTTGATCTAATCTTTAGTTTTCAGATGACTGGAAGCTTTGCTGGCAGAGTTTGTGATATCATCGGAATCTCCCATCCCTCGCATAGTGGGTTTTTGCCCACAGTCACCCAGTTATCTCCTCCTGAAGACCCTGAGGCTCAAAGGAGCACGACTCCATGGCACTGACTGCTCTCTAGCACTTCACCCGTTCTTTGTGTGTGAGCCTAGACTATGCGTGTTGGCAGGCTGTTCGACCGTGTGGAGCATCACAACTGAGCACGATCCTGGCCTCGCCCAACATCCATGCCTGGGGCTCTCTCCAGCAGGGGTTAGTGAATAAGTGGTCAGGGATGGGAGCTGAGGCCAACTAGTAATCCAACTGGGCCCAGCTAACCCAGGACAGACTGGGGCTGGAAGCTCCGAAGTTCTGCCGTGTGTATCAATACCACACCCTGGCGTACATTTGGGAGCTTTTGGATAAAGCTTTTTAATTCCTCTGAAAGTTAATACGTTGTCCTCGCTACATTTCATGGGTATCAATGCTTTATTCGGTTACCCCTGTTTCTGTGCAGTCTCGGCACACTGCATTGGGATTAATGCAGCACGTGTTTGCCATTCCCTCGTGCATTAAGTAAGGAAATGAAGGTGCAAAATAACATTACTGCTTCAAACCTGCAGCTGAGCAGCTATTTCAGGACTGAGATTAAGCCTTAAGCAGCTTGGGTTGTAAACTGTCTCTGTGCCACTTCTAATTTCCTGGTTAGGTGTCAATCTTGCTTACGCAGTTGGATTTCACTGGTTATTGATGCTTGTTCCCAGTTGATTCTAACTGCTGAGTGAACCAGCAGATGCTACAGTATAGTAATTCAACGGCACCTAGACGAGTAATGGCTCAAACCATATTGCTGCTCACATTTTTATTTATGTGCAGTACATCTGCCTTTATTTCCCCCAGACGAGACTTCTCCAAGTCCCTTCTTTAGACCTCCCTGGCGTCATCCTTAAGAAATACCAGCTCTTCCCAACTCTATTGCCTATCCTTAGTCCTTTTTGCCCATCACTCACCATCTTCCATTGTCTCCCATTCTCCAATACACCAAATTCAACAACCTTGTTCTTTTTTATAAATCCTTCCATGGCCTCCCACCCTACCTCTGTAGCCTCCTCCAGCTATCTGTCCCAGCCCATATCCGTCTGTTCTCCAGCTCTGGCCCCCTGTACACCTTCCCTCCCCTCACTCCACCAGTAAAGGTGGAGCCTTCAGCCATCTTTGCCCCAATCTCTGAGACTCCTCCTTGAATCTCTTTGTCTGCCTACTTCCCTCCCCGCCTTTAAAAGCCTTCTCTAATCCTGATTATGCATTCAGTGACCTCTCCTGACCCTTCCACCATCCCTGCTCCGTGACCGTTACTCCTCGGTTGTCATCGTTTCTTTTGTATGGTAGTCGCAAAGCAAATCAAATATCAATATCTAAATCAGATATCCAGGCCAAAGCTTCCAGTGTAACCGCGTGGATATCTTGTAGGCTGCCTACACATTTCCTCTGAGGGCAGTGCTCAATGATGTGCTCCAGGGTCTGATTAGAAGTTCCACAGTCGCACGATGGGGCTGCTTTAATCTTCCATCTATGGAGAAGGTGGCAACATCTACCATGACCAGTTCTGAGGTGGTTGATGGCTGTCCACTGTTTGCGAGGAAGGTTTGATCCTTCAGGTTGTACTGTGGGGTTCTCTATAAGGAATCCATTCTGTATGCCACAGTTCTTCCAAGCATTTCGCCATCGGTCATCAAGGCTGAGGGGAGATCGCTGAAGGGCTTCGGTGACGGTCCAAAATGGCCTCCTAGATTTGAGACGGGTTGGTCGTGGGTTGTGCGAGTCGGCCTGGATCGGCATGTCTTTGCTGGTGTATATTCTCTGGAGACTGCATATTCGCGGCTTAGGTGTGGCGGTGCGATGTTTGTAAGGAGCATTTTTGGGGGATGGTTTACCTCTGCGCCGTAAAAGGAGACTTTCAAAGTTTGGTTTGCTTAATGGTGTTGAGGTGGGAAATCGAGGTGATGGTCTTTTGCAGGTTTGGCCAAAGTCGCCATCGGCAGAAGTAGGCCTCCATCCTCTGTAAATCCCTGGTCAGGGTCTCCTCGGTGACAGACAGATTCATGTTTTGAGTGGCCAAGACAATGTCATCAGTGTATACGAACTTGAGGAACTCTGTTTCTGGCAGGTTACTGGTGTAAACGTTGAATAATATGAGTGCCAGGACAGAACTTTGTGGGAGCCTGTTGTTCAGTCACCGTGGGACATTTTCTATGTTAAACGTTGTGTGATGTGGGGTTGGGGGGAGGTGGGGTGGCGGGTGATAGCAAGTTCCTGCATTATTTCCATAACCAGTTCTGCATCATTCCTGGGTTTTGTTTAGAATGTATAAATGGACAGTGTCTGCTGGATGTATAGTTCTGTTCATATTTGAAGCAGAGGAAGATAAAAGACTATGGGGAAAGAACAGGGCAGTGGGATTATTTTTGAATGGCCTCCTTGTGAGCTGTGTAAGTTTCCATGTTTCTGTTCTTGGAGACTCCTGCAAGTTGGTGTGTCTGGACCTCCCCTTTATCTGTGTGTATATGGTTATGTCTGGGCATCATCTCTTGCATGTTTTCCAATTGCCCACTATACTCAGAAATCTCGGCGCTTCTTTAATTCTGGCCTTCTTGAGCATTCCCGATTTTAATCACTCCACCATTGCTGGCCGTGCCTTCAGCTGCCAAGGCCTTAAGCTCTGAAATTGTTTCCCTAAACCTCTCTACCTCTCTTTCCTCCTATAAGACGCCCCTTAAAATCTACCTCCTTGACCTCTGCCCGAATATCTCATTATATGGTTCGGTGTCAAATGTTTTTTTAACGCTCCTGTAAAGTGCCTTGGGATGTTTTACCATGATAAAGGTGCTATATAAATACAAGTTGTTGTTGTTTCTGTCAACTGCCTCAGTGTCCTGTCTTGTTTCCCATCTGCAATCCCAACTACATTTCAGTGATTCCAACTCTTCCACACCCCCCCCCGGCTCATTGTCCAATCTGTGCATTCTCCAATGCGATGCGGTTTTGCTGAGGATCCCATGCCGCAGGCGTCACCTTCCTTCATGATCTCAGTCACCTCGCAGTTAAAAGGTTTAATCTCCTCCATGTCCTTCAACAGGAAAACAGAAACCTTTCATTTCTGTTGCAGTATTGTACAAACTGGGACAGAATATTATAGTCCACCTGACTCGAGCCAAAGTTCAAGCAATCTCATGTTCTATCTTTATCTCATACACCCCTTTAAAATCTTCTTTCACCAGAATACTATCCAGCTCTCTCTTGAATGTGCCAAAACTATCATCCTCCACTGTCCCCCTGGATAGTCCGTCCCACACATTCCCCACCCTCTGTGGGAAGTTGTTAAATGTAGTATCTCCAAATTTGCGGATGACACTAAGTTGGGTGGCAGTGTGAGCTGCGAGGAGAATGCTATGAGGCTGCAGAGTGACTTGGATAGGTTAGGTGAGTGGGCAAATGCATGGCAGATGAAGTATAATGTGGATAAATGTGAGGTTATCCACTTTGGTTGTAAAAACAGAGAGACAGACTATTATCTGAATGGTGACAGATTAGGAAAAGAGGAGGTGCAACGAGACCTGGGTGTCATGGTACATCAGTCATTGAAGGTTGGCATGCAGGTACAGCAGGCGGTTAAGAAGGCAAATGGCATGTTGGCCTTCATAGCGAGGGGATTTGAGTACAGGGGCAGGGAGGTGTTACTACGGTTGTACAGGGCCTTGGTGAGGCCACACCTGGAGTATTGTGTACAGTTTTGGTCTCCTAACTTGAGGAAGGACATTCTTGCTATTGAGGGAGTGCAGCGAAGATTCACCAGACTGATTCCCGGGATGGCGGGACTGACATATCAAGAAAGACTGGATCAACTGGGTTTGTATTCACTGGAGTTCAGAAAAATGAGAGGGGATCTCATAGAAACTTAAAATTCTGACGGGTTTAGACAGGTTAGATGCAGGAAGAATGTTCCCAATGTTGGGGAAGTCCAGAACCAGGGGTCACAGTCTAAGGATAAGGGGTAAGCCATTTAGGACCGAGATGAGGAGAAACTTCTTCACCCAAAGAGTGGTGAACCTGTGGAATTCTCTACCACAGAAAGTTGTTGAGGCCAATTCACTAAATATATTCAAAAAGGAGTTAGATGTAGTCCTTACTACTAGGGGAATCAAGGGGTCTGGCGAGAAAGCAGGAAGTGGGTACTGAAGTTGCATGTTCAGCCATGAACTCATTGAATGGTGGTACAGGCGCGAAGGGCCGAATGGCCTACTCCTGCACCTATTTTCTATGTTTCTATGTAAATATTTGGATTGGAAATCCTGCATGTAAGCAGTTTCCCGTAATAGTGCAGTTTCAGGCTTTGGCCAGTAGATGGCAGAATGAGGTGAATTTCTGACATCTCTCGCATAACTCTGTCGCTGTCTTGTATATAAAAATAAACTGATATTTGTCAACTGACTGTGGGCAATGTATTTAGTTCCCCATAAAAATCATAATATTGAGGTTCCTATGATCTGAAACAGGATGATCTGTTCCATCCAGTAATTTATGTTTTATTTTTTATTCCTCTCTCCATCCCCCCTGTCTTTCAGACTGCTACTGAGGAGCAGGAGGTGAAATCGCAGAACAGATTGGCAGAGCTGGAGGAGGAGAAAGGAAGCCTTTTGTGGAGGACAATGGACTATGAGGAGGTCAAGACTGAAAATGGTAAATGGGTTTGTTTTAGAATGGAGCTATAGATTCTTAAAACAGATGGATGACCATATAATCTGTATTTTGTGGATGTTAGTCGAGGAAGGTATGTTGCTAGGACACTGGGAGAGCTTCCTGCTCTGTCATGGGATCTTTTATATCCAGCGGAGTAGTGAGAGAGAATTTTGGTGAATGGGTTATTTCCTCACCAACAGGAACACTGCAGACTCTGAAAACACGCAGAGTCCTGCATTTTGTGCGCGGCCTGACCCTTGTACCCGCTGTTGCACGTAGATGTGAGAGCATTGTGGGTTTCTGGAATAAAATAATCCATTGCAAAAATATCACTCACGTGTGACACGCAAAGCTCAGCACCCCACAGAGAATCCCACACATTTCTACACTTAGTTTCATGAAGCACGATTTGCCGCTCAAGTATCATACCTCCAGCCCCTTCCCTGTCTCGGTGTATAGAACTGGGAGAGTCTGGTCTCTGTATAAGTGTAGCGAATTGGGGTCTACCCTCTGTTTTTTGCAGGATTATAAATCCATGCGTAGACGGGAATTGCTAGTGCTTTGAGGCACTGTTGTGTACTGTGCCATTTGTTGCTCCGGTGTGGAAGTGAAGAGTGTCACTAAAAGCAGAAACCAAAACTGAAGATGTCTTCATTTATGTTTCAACAGAACATCTGCGAACCAGGATCAAAGAACTGGAACAACAGACGGAGACTGTGGCATTGGCTCAGGACACTCGGGGGTGTATTCAGGTACTGACAGAAGACCAACTGTTTATCTTCAGGGGCCTCTCTGGGAGCATCATCTCTGTCTGGGTCTGAGCATGACTTCACTGTCCCAGATAGTATGATGGGCAGTCATCATAGGCAGTCCCTCAGAGTCGAGGATGACTTGCTTCCACACTAGAAATTAGTTCTCGGGTGACTGAAGAGTCCAATGTGGGACCCACAGTCTCTGTCACAGGTGGGGCAAACGGTGGTTGAAGGAACAGGTGAGTGGGGTGTCTGGGTTGCTACCCGTGCTCCTTCCGCTGTCGACGCTTGGCTTCAGCTTGCTCTCGGCGAAGAGACTCGAGGTGTTCAGCGCCTTCCCGGATGCTTTTCCTCCACTTTCGGCGGTCTTGGGCCAGGGATTCCCAGGCGTTGGTGGGGATGTTGTATTTTTTCAAGGAGGAGGGTGTCCTTGAAACGTTTCCTCTGCCCACCTGGGGCTCGCTTTCAGGACAAATGGGAATCTGTTCAACCTCCGCCGCCTCCAGGCCAGATCAAAGGCCGTCCCATCCTCTGTCATCGATCTACAGTATGCAGACGATACCTGCGTCTGCACACATTTAGAGGCCGAACTCCCAGCCATCGTCAACACCTTCACTGAGGCTTACGAGAGCATGCGCCTTGCACTAAACATCCGTAAGACAAAGGTCCTCTACCAACCTGCCCCAGCGACACAGCACTGCCTCCGCGGTTATCAAAATCCACGGCGAGGCCTTGGACAATGTGGACCATTTTCCATACCTCGGGAGCCTACTGTCAATAAGGGCCGACATCGACGACGAGGTCCAACACTGCCTTCAGTGATGGGCAGTATAGTTGGAAGAACTGTCTGCACTGTCAGGAGCTGGCACAGGTACGTCGAGGTTCTCCCAGATAGATTATGAGACTTGAAAATAAAGAACTTGCAATTATATAGTGCCTTTCGCAAGCTCAGGATGTCCCAAGTGTAGGCATTGTTGTAAGGTCGGGAAACGTAGCAATCAATTTGTGCAGCATCGAGGAGGCGGAGCGGGAGTTCGTGAGGCCTAGAAAGGCCCAGCAGGAGTCCGGGGATCGGCGGCAGCGTCAAGGAGGCAGAGCGGGTGTTTGTGAGGCCTATAAAGGCCCAGCGGGAGTCCGGGGATCGGCGGCAGCGTCAAGGAGGCAGAGCGGGTGTTTGTGAGGCCTATAAAGGCCCAGCGGGAGTCCGGGGATCGGCGGCAGCGTCGAGGAGGCAGAGAGGGTGTTTGTGAGGCCTATAAAGGCCCAGCGGGAGTCCGGGGATCGGCGGCAGCGTCGAGGAGGCAGAGCGGGGGCAGAAGGTAAACAAAGAAATGGAAAGAAATTGAAAGGTGATGTCACAGCCAAGGGTGTAAATGATTGGCTGGTGATTGGTGAGTAGTTTTTCTTTTTCTTTTCCCGATCAGTAGGTAACCTTTAGCATTGTTGTTGCCAAATTAAGTTAATCTAGGGGTTAAGTCATGGCAGGAGAGCTCGGACATGTGTTATGCTCCTCCTGTGCTATGTGGGAACTCGGGGACGCATCCAGCGTCCCTGACGACTACATGTGCGGGAAGTGTATCCACCTGCAGCACCTGACAGAATGCATTGCGGCACTGGAGCTACGGGTGGATATACTCTGGAGCATCCGCGATGCTGAGGATGTCGTGAATAGCACGTTTAGTGAGTTGGCCACACCGCAGGTAAAGGGTACACAGCCAGATAGGGGATGGGTGACCAACAGGAAGAGCAGTGGAAGGAAGGTAGTGCAGGGGTCCCTTGCATTCATCCCCCTGCACAACAGATACACTGTTTTGGGTACTGTTGAGGGGGATGACTCATCAGGGGAGAGCAGCAGCAGCCAAGTTCATGGCACCGTGGGTGGCTCTGCTGCATAGGAAGGGAGGAAAAAGACTGGGAGAGCTATAGTGGGAGGGGATTCTATTTAAGGGGAATAGATAGACGTTTCTGCGGCCGCAATCGAGACTCCAGGATGATATGTTGGCTCCCTGGTGCAAGGGTCAAGGATGTATCGGAGCGGGTGCAGGACATTTTGAAAAGGGAGGGTGAACAGCCAGTTGTCGTGGTACATATAGGTACCAACGATATAGGTAAAAAAATGGGATGAGGTCCTACAAGCTGAATTTAGGGAGCGAGGAGTTAAACTAAAAAGTAGAACCTCAAAGGTAGTAATTTCAGGATTGCTACCAGTGCCACGTGCTAGTCAGAATAGGAATCGCAGGATAGCTCAGATGAATACGTGGCTTGAGGAGTGGTGCAGAAGAGAGGGATTCAAATTCCTGGGACATTGGAACCGGTTCTGGGGGAGGTGGGACCAGTACAAACCGGACGGTCTGCACCTGGGCAGGACCGGAACCAATATCCTAGGGGGAGTGTTTGCTAGTGCTGTTAGGGAGGGGTTAAATTAATATGGCAGGGGAATGAGAACGTATGCAGGGAGACAGAGGGAAGTAAAGTAGGGGCAGAAGCAAAAGATAGAAAGAAGAAAAATAAAAGTGGAGCGCAGAGAAACCCAAAGCAAAAATCAAAAAGGGCCACATTGCAGCCAAATTCTAAAAGGGCAAAGTGTTAAAAAGACAAGCCTGAATGCTCTGTGCCTCAATGCGAGGAGAATTCGTAATAAGGTGGACGAATTAACTGCATAGGCAGCAATTAATGAATATGATATAATTAGCATCACGGAGACGTGGCTCCAGGGTGGCCAAGTCTGGGAATTCAACATTCAGGAAGGATAGACAGAAAGGAAAAGGAGGTGGGGTAGCGTTGCTGATTAAAGAGGAAATTAACGCAATAGTAAGGAAGGACATTAGCTTGGATGATGTGGAATCTGTATGGGTGGAGCTGCGGAATACCAAAAGGCAGAAAACACTAGTGGGAGTTGTGTACAGACCACCAAACAGCAGTCGTGAGGTTGGGGACAGCATCAAACAAGAAATTAGGGATGTGTGCAATAAAGGTACAGCAGTTATCATGGGGGACTTTAATCTACATATAGATTGGGCTAACCAAACTGGTAGCAATACGATGGAGGAGGATTTCCTGGAGTGTATTAGGAATGGTTTTCTGTCGAGGAACCAACGAGAGGACTGGCCATCCTAGACTGAGTGATGTGTAATGAGAAAAGACTAATTAGCAATCTTGTTGTGCGAGGCCCCTTGGGGAAGAATGACCATAATATGTTAGAATTCCTTATTAAGGTGGAGAGTGACACAGTTAATTCAGAGACTAGGGTCCTGAACTTAAGGAAAGGTAACTTTGATGGTATGAGACATGAATTGGCTAGAATAGACTGGCAAATGATACTTAGAAGGTTGACGGTGGATAGGCAATGGCAAACATGATCACATGGATGAACTTCAACAATTGTACATCCCTGTCTGGAGTAAAAATAAAGGTGGGAAGGTGGCTCAACCGTAGCTAACAAGGGAAATTAAGGATAGTGTTAAATCCAAGGAAGAGACATATAGGTTGGCCAGAAAAAGCAGCAAACCTGAGGACTTGGAGAAATTTAGAATTCAGCAGAGGAGGATTAAAGGTTTAATTAGGAGGGGGGAAAATAGAGTATGAGAGGATGCTTGCCGGGAACATAAAAACTGCAAAAGCTTCTATAGATATATGAAGAGAAAAAGATTCGTGAAGACAAACGTAGGTCCCTTGCAGTCGGATTGAGATGAATTTATAATGGGGAACAAAGAAATGGCAGACCAGTTGAACACATACTTTGGTTCTGTCTTCACGAAGGAAGACACAAATAACCTTCCGGAAGTACTAGGGGACCGAGTGTCTAGTGAGAAGGAGGAGCTGAAGGATATCCTTATTAGGCGGAAAATTGATGGGATTGAAGGCCGATAAATCCCCGGGCTTGATAGTCTGCATCCCAGAGTACTTAAGGAAGTGGCCCTAGAAATAGTGGATGCATTGGTGATCATTTTCCAACAGTCTATCGACTCTGGATCAGTTCTTATGGACTGGAGGGTAGCTAATGTAACACCAATTTTTTAAAAAGGAGGGAGAGAGAAAACGGGTAATTACAGACCGGTTAGCCTGACATCGGTAGTGGGGAAAATGTTGGAATCACTTATTAAAGATGAAATGACAGCGCATTTGGAAAGCAGTGACAGGATCGGTCCAAGTCAACATGGATTTATGAAAGGGAAATCATGCTTGACAAATCTTCTGGATGTAACTAGTAGCGTGTACAAGGGAGAACCAGTGGATGTGGTATATTTGGACTTTCAAAAGGCTTTTGACAAGGTCCCACACAAGAGATTGATGTGCAAAATTAAAGCACATGGTATTGGGGGTAATGTACTGACGTGGATAGAGAACTGGTTGGCAGACAGGAAGCAGAGAGTCGGGAGAAACTGGTCCTTTTCAGAATGGCAGGCAGTGACTAGTGGGGTGCCGCAGGGCTCAGTGCTGGGACCCCAGCTATTTACAATATACATTAATGATTTAGATGAAGGAATTGAGTGTAATATCTCCAAGTTTGCAGATGACACTAAACTGGGTGGCGGTGTGAGCTGTGAGGAGGATGCTAAGAGGCTGCAGGGTGATTTGGACAGGTTAGTTGAGTGGGCAAATGCATGGCAGATGCAGTATAATGTGGATAAATGTGAGGTTATCCACTTTGGGAGCAAAAACACGAAGGCAGAATATTATCTGAATAGCGGCAGATTAGGAAAAGGGGAGATGCAACGAGACCTGGGTGTCATGGTGCATCAGTCATTGAAAGTTGGCATTCAGATACAGTAGGCGGTGAAGAAGGCAAATGGTGTATTCGCTTTCATAGCTAGGAGTTTTGAGTATCGGAGCAGGGAGGTCTTACTGCAGTTGTACAGAGCCTTGGTGAGGCCTCACCTGGAATATTGTGTTCAGTTTTGGTCTCCTAATCTGAGGAAGGACGTTCTTGCTATTGAGGGAGTGCAGCGAAGGTTCACCAGACTGATTCCCGGATGGCTGGACTGACATACGAGGAGAGACTGGATTGACTGGGCCTTTATTCACTGGAGTTTAGAAGGATGAGAGGGGATCTCATCGAAGCATATAAAATTCTGACGGGACTGGACAGGTTAGATGCAGGAAGAATATTCCCGATGTTGGGGAAGTCCAGAACCAGGGGACACAGTCTAAGGATAAGGGATAAGCCATATAGGACTGAGAAGAGGAGAAACTTCTTCACTCGGAGAGTTGTTAACCTGTGGAATTCTCTACCGCAGAGAGTTGTTGATGCCAGTTTGTTGGATGTATTCAAGAGGGAGTTAGATATGGCCCTTACAGCTAAAGGGATCAAGGGATATGGAGAGAAAGCAGGAAAGGCGTACTGAAGTGAATGATCAGCCATGATCTTATTGAATGGTGGTGCAGGCTCGAAGGACCGAATGGCCTACTCCTTCACCTATTTTCTATGTTTTATGCATAGCAAGCTCCCACAAACAGTAGTGAGATAAATGACCAGATAATTATTTTTTAATGATGTTGGTTGAGATTTAAATATTGGTCAGGATACCAGGGAACATTTCCTTGCTCTCTTCGAAATAGGATCTTTTACCTCCACCTGAGAGGACATTTGGGGCCTCAGTTTAACATTTCATCCAAAAGACAACACCTCCAACAGCACAGCACTCTCTCAATACTGCACTAATATGTCAGCTTAGATTATGGGCTCAAGTCTGGAGTGGACCTGAAATCTATATTTGGAAGACTTTTTTAAACTGCAAAATCAATTTTAATTGTATCTGGATTGGTGGGAGAACATAAGAATATAAGAAATAGGAGCAGGAGTAGGCCACCTGGCCCCTCGAGCCCGCTCTGCCATTTAATAAGATCATGGCTGATCTGATCATGGACTCGGCTCCACTTCCCTGCCCGCTCCCCATAAACCCTTTATTCCCTTATCGCTCAAAAATTTGTCTATCTCCGCCTTAAGTATGTTCAATGACCCAGCCTTCACAGCTCTCTGGGGCAGAGAATTCCATAGATTTACAACTCTCTCAGAAAAAATTCCTCCTCATCTCAGTTTTAAATGGGCGGCCCCTTATTCTGCGACTATGTCCCCTAGTTTTAGTTTCCCCTATGAGTTGAAATATCCTCTCTGCATCAACCTTGTCGAGCCCCCTCATTATCTTATATGTTTCGATAAGATCACTTCTCATTCTTCTGAACTTCGGTGTGTATAGGCCCAACTTACTCAATCTATCTTTATAAGTCAACCCCCTCATCTCCAGAATCAACCTAGTGAACCTTCGCTGAACAGCCTCCAATGCAAGTATATCCTTCCTTAAATACGGAGACCAAAACTGTATGCAGTACTCTAGGTGTGGCCTCACCAATACCCTGTGCAGTTGTAGCAAGACTTCTCTGCTTTTATACTCTATTCCCCTTGCAATAAAGGCCAACATTCTATTTGCCTTCCTGATTACTTGCTGTACCTGCATACTAACTTTTTGTGTTTCACGCACAAGGACCCCCAGGTCCCTCTGTCCTGCAGCACTTTGCAATTTTTCTCCCATTTAAATTATAATTTGCTTTTCTATTTTTTTCTGCCAAAGTGGATAACCTCACATTTTCTGACATTATACTTCATCTGCCAAATTTTTGCCCACTCACTAAACCTGTATATATCCCTTTGCAGATTTTTTGTGTCCTTCTCACAATTTGCTTTCCCACCCATTTTTGTATCATCAGCAAACTTTGCGAAATTATACTCGGTCCCTTCATCCAAGTCATTAATATAGATTGTAAATAGTTGAGGATCCAGCACCAATCCCTGCGGCACCCCACTAGTCACTGTTTGCCAACCGGAAAATGACTCATTTATCCCGACTCTCTGTTTTCTGTTAGTTAGCCAATCCTCTATCCATGCTAATGTATTACCCCCAACCCCGTGAACTTTTATCTTGTGCAGTAACCTTTTATGTGGCACCATATTGAATGCCTTCTGGAAATCCAAATACACCACATCCGCGAGTTCCCCCTTATCCACCCTGCTTGTTATATCCTCAAAGAACTCCAGCAAATTTGTCAAATGTGATTTCCCTTTCATACAACCATGCTGACTCTGCTTGATTGAATTATACTTTTCTAAATGTCTGACTACTGCTTCCTTAATAATGGACTCCCCAACGACAGATGTTGGGCTAACTGGTCTATAGTTTCCTGCTTTTTGTTTGCCTCTTTTTTTAAATAGGTATGCTACATTTGCGGTTTTCCAATCCGCTGGGAGCGCCCCAGAATCCAGGGAATTTTGGTAGATTACAACCAATGCATCCACTCTCTCTGCAATCAGTTCTTTTAAGACCCTGGGATGTAAGCCATCAGGTCCAGGGGACTTGTCCGCCTTTAATCCCATTATTTTACCAAGTACTACTTCATTAGTGATAGTTCCTCCCTATAGCCCCTTGATTATCCACTATTGGGATGTTTTTAGTGTCTTCTACCATGAAGACCGAAAGAAAATATTTGTTCAACGTCTCTGTTCTCCATTATTAATTCCCCTGTCTCATCTTCTGGGGGACCATAGGGAGAGTTAGAGTACAAGAGGGATGGACTTTTGTAGGAGCGTTGGGGTGCCAGAGGCATGGGATTTTATAGGAAAGTTAGGGTACTACATTGTAGGAGAGTTGGAGTACTAGAGGGATGGACGTTTATAGGAGAATTGCGGTACTAGAGGGTTGGGCCTCAATGGGAGAGTTAGGGTATGAAACAGGTGAGCTTCGATGGACTGACCGGCCTTTTCTCATCCTTGACTTTTCTTATGTTCTTGTGTCAACTGCCTGTTTCAACCTCCACCCCATTGGATTAGGCTAGATCTAAGATGGGTCGATGTGAATGGTGGGGTTGTGATAACCAGACTGCAACACCAATCCTTGGAGACTGATTTGTATGTTAAAGCAAGAAAAGAAATGTATTTAAGTCGAGCCTCATTACCTTGTCAGAATATCCCAAAGCAGCGCAGTCACTGTTATGTAATTGATCATTGAACGAAAAGGAGGGACTCTAAAAATGGAACTCGGTGTCTGATGCAGTGCGCTGTGTATAAGGGATCTGAGGTAACTATGTGGGAGCTGAGATGCTTCAAGCCTTAATGTAGGAGTTAATAGGCTTTCAGTCAGAGAACATAGCTTAAAATATATAGCTTGGCCCAGTACTGCAGCTGGTTGATTCCCTCTCAGCTGATTAACACAGGGTTATTGGAGGTCGCTTTACTGCATCGTAAGTGGGAACAATTTCATAACCTGCGCGCGCACGCAAACCGAGACGCACGTTCACACGCACAGTTGCATGCACACCACTACTTAAACTCTCCCAAGGGCGCTGTTGGTTAACACATCACTGTGTAGTTCTGAGCCATACAGACCAGGAGGTTCGAGATTTGATCCCTGATCTGTGCTATTACATGATCTCATTGGGAAGTTGCAGTTGACTCCAGTGGCCCTGTGCTAAAGAGAAATTAAAATCAGTCTGGCTTCCTGCTCCTGATTGATATCCAGGCTCACACAGTTGCACTGTGTCGACCGATTGAAGGACAATGGTGTGGCCAGTACCAATGGTGTGACCGAGTCGATACCGACCCGCCACGCGTAAGATGTGGAGATTTCTCGTAAATAGCGAAGCCATGAGTCAATCATGCCAACCTCATGTGGAGAGATGTGTCTTCTAGCCAATATGGAATACTTCTACGATCGCAACTGAAAATAACCAATCCTTAATGCGGAGAAATTCAGACTAGAAACATAGAAACATAGAAAATAGGTGCAGGAGCAGGCCATTCAGCCCTTCGAGCCTGCACCGCCATTCAATGAGTTCATGGCTGAACATGAAACTTCAGTACCCCATTCCTGCTTTCTCGCCATAACCCTTGATCCCCCGAGTAGTAAGGACTTCATCTAACTCCCTCTTGAATATATTTAGTGAATTGGCCTCAACTACTTTCTGTGGTAGAGAATTCCACAGGTTCACCACTCTCTGGGTGAAGAAGTTTCTCCTCATCTCGGTCCTAAATGGCTTACCCCTTATCCTCAGACTGTGACCCCTGGTTCTGGACTTCCCCAACATTGGGAACATTCTTCCTGCATCTAACCTGTCTAAACCCGTCAGAATTTTAAACGTTTCTATGAGGTCCCCTCTCATTCTTCTGAACTCCAGTGAATACAAGCCCAGTTGATCCAGTCTTTCTTGATAGGTCAGTCCCGCCATCCCGGGAATCAGTCTGGTGAATCTTCGCTGCACTCCCTCAATAGCAAGAATGTCCTTCCTCAAGTTAGGAGACCAAAACTGTACACAATACTCCAGGTGTGGCCTCACCAAGGCCCTGTACAACTGTAGCAACACCTCCCTGCCCCTGTATTCAAATCCCCTCGCTATGAAGGCCAACATGCCATTTGCTTTCTTAACCGCCTGCTGTACCTGCATGCTAACCTTCAATGACTGATGTACCATGACACCCAGGTCTCGTTGCACCTTCCCTTTTCCTAATCTGTCACCATTCAGATAATAGTCTGTCTCTCTGTTTTTACCACCAAAGTGGATAACCTCACATTTATCCACATTATACTTCATCTGCCATGCATTTGCCCACCCACCTAACCTATCCAAGTCACTCTGCAGCCTAATAGCATCCTCCTCGCAGCTCACACTGCCACCCAACTTAGTGTCATCCGCAAATTTGGAGATACTGCATTTAATCCCCTCGTCTAAATCATTAATGTACAATGTAAACAGCTGGGGCCCCAGCACAGAACCTTGCGGCACCCCACTAGTCACTGCCTGCCATTCTGAAAAGTACCTGTTTACTCCTACTCTTTGCTTCCTGTCTGACAACCAGTTCTCAATCCACGTCAGCACACTACCCCCAATCCCATGTGCTTTAACTTTGCACATTAATCTCTTGTGTGGGACCTTGTCGAAAGCCTTCTGAAAGTCCAAATATACCACATCAACTGGTTCTCCTTTGTCCACTTTACTGGAAACATCCTCAAAAAATTCCAGAAGATTTGTCAAGCATGATTTCCCTTTCACAAATCCATGCTGACTTGGACCTATCATGTCACCATTTTCCAGATGCACTGCTATGACATCCTTAATAATTGATTCCATCATTTTACCCACTACTGAGGTCAGGCTGACCGGTCTATAATTCCCTTTTTTCTCTCTCCCTCCTTTTTTAAAAAGTGGGGTTACATTGGCTACCCTCCACTCCATAGGAACTGATCCAGAGTCAATGGAATGTTGGAAAATGACTGTCAATGCATCCGCTATTTCCAAGGCCACCTCCTTAAGTACTCTGGGATGCAGTCCATCAGGCCCTGGGGATTTATCGGCCTTCAATCCCATCAATTTCCCCAACACAATTTCCCGACTAATAAAGATTTCCCTCAGTTCCTCCTCCTTACTTAGACCCTCTGACCCCTTTTATATCCGGAAGGTTGTTTGTATCCTCCTTAGTGAATACCGAACCAAAGTACTTGTTCAATTGGTCTGCCATTTCTTTGTTCCCCGTTATGACTTCCCCTGATTCTGACTGCAGGGGACCTACGTTTGTCTTTACTAACCTTTTTCTCTTTACATACCTATAGAAACTTTTGCAATCCACCTTAATGTTCCCTGCAAGCTTCTTCTCGTACTCCATTTTCCCTGCCCTAATCAAACCCTTTGTCCTCCTCTGCTGAGTTCTAAATTTCTCCCAGTCCCCAGGTTCGCTGCTATTTCTGGCCAATTTGTATGCCACTTCCTTGGCTTTAATACTATCCCTGATTTCCCTAGATAGCCACGGTTGAGCCACCTTCCCTTTTTTATTTTTACGCCAGACAGGAATGTACAATTGTTGTAATTCATCCATGCGGTCTCTAAATGTCTGCCATTGCCCATCCACAGTCAACCCCCTAAGTATCATTCGCCAATCTATCCTAGCCAATTCACGCCTCATACCTTCAAAGTTACCCTTCTTTAAGTTCTGGACCATGGTCTCTGAATTTACTGTTTCATTCTCCATCCTAATGCAGAAATCCACCATATTATGGTCACTCTTCCCCAAGGGGCCTCGCACAATGAGATTGCTAATTAATCCTCTCTCATTACACAACACCCAGTCTAAGATGGCCTCCCCCCTAGTTGGTTCCTCAACATATTGGTCTAGAAAACCATCCCTTATGCACTCCAGGAAATCCTCTTCCACCGTATTGCTTCCAGTTTGGCTAGCCCAATCTATGTGCATATTAAAGTCACCCATTATAACTGCTACACCTTTATTGCATGCACCCCTAATTTCCTGTTTGATGCCCTCCCCAACATCCCTATTTCTGTTTTGAGGTCTGTACACAACTCCTACTAACGTCTTTTGCCCTTTGGTGTTCTGCAGCTCTACCCATATAGATTCCACATCATCCAAGCTAATGTCTTTCCTAACTATTGCATTAATCTCCTCTTTAACCAACAATGCTACCCCACCTCCTTTTCCTTTTATTCTATCCTTCCTGAATGTTGAATACCCCTGAATGTTGAGTTCCCAGCCCTGATCATCCTGGAGCCACGTCTCCGTAATCCCAATCACATCATATTTATTAACATCTATTTGCACAATTAATTCATCCACCTTATTGCGGATACTCCTTGCATTAAGACACAAAGCCTTCAGGCTTGTTTTTTTAACACCCTTTGTCCTTTTAGAATTTTGCTGTACAGTGGCCCTTTTTGTTCTTTGCCTTGGGTTTCTCCGCCCTCCACTTTTCCTCATCTCCTTTCTGTCTTTTGCTTTTGTCTCCTTTTTGTTTCCCTCTGTCTCCCTGCATTGGTTCCCATCCCCCTGCCATATTAGTTTAAATCCTCCCCAACAGCACTAGCAAACACTCCCCCTAGGACATTGGTTCCGGTCCTGCCCAGGTGCAGACCGTCCGGTTTGTACTGGTCCCACCTCCCCCAGATCCGGTCCCAATGCCCCAGGAATTTGAATCCCTCCCTGCTGCACCACTGCTCAAGCCACGTATTCATCTGCGCTATCCTGCGATTCCTACTCTGACTATCACGTGGCACTGGTAGCAATCCCGAGATTACTACTTTTGAGGTCCTACTTTTTAATTTAGCTCCTAGCTCCTTAAATTCGTTTCGTAGGACCTCATCCCTTTTTTTAACCTATGTCGTTGGTACCAATGTGCACCACGACAACTGGCTGTTCTCCCTCCCATTTCAGAATGTCCTGCACCCGCTCCGAGACATCCTTGACCCTTGCACCAGGGAGGCAACATACCATCCTGGAGTCTCGGTCGCGGCCGCAGAAACGCCTATCTATTCCCCTCACAATTGAATCCCCTATCACTATTGCTGTCCCACTCTTTTTCTTGCCCTCCTGTGCAGCAGAGCCAGCCACGGTGCCATGAACTTGGCTGCTGCTGCCCTCCCCTGATGAGTCATCCCCCCCAACAGCACTCAAAGCAGTGTATCTGTTTTGCAGGGGGATGACCACAGGGGACCCCTGCACTACCTTCCTTGCACTACTCTTCCTGCTGGTCTTCCATTCCCTAGCTGGCTGTGGACCCTTTCCCTGCGGTAAGACCAACTCACTACACGTGATACTCACGTCATTCTCAGCATCGTGGATGCTCCAGAGCGAATCCACCCTCAGCTCCAACTCCGCAACGCGGACAGTCAGGAGCTTGAGGTGGACACACTTCCCGCACACGTAGTCGTCAGGGACACCGGAAGTGTCCCTGAGTTCCCACATGGTACAGGAGGAGCATAACACCCGACCGAGCTCTCCTGCCATGACTTAACCCTTAGATACACTTAAATTGGCAACAACAATGTTAAAAGTTACTGACTAATATAAGAAGAAAAAGAAAAACTACTCACCAATCACCAGCCAATCACTTACCCCCTAGGCTGTGACATCACCTTTGTTTTTTTCTTTGCCTTCTCCCTGTAGCTGCACCGGCACGCCTCTCGCCGACCCCGGACTCGCGCTGCTCTGAGCTCCCGCCTCCTCGACTGACTGCTCGAACTGCTCGACTCCCGCTGGCCTTTATAGGCCTCTCGCCGACCCCGGACTCGCGCTGCTCTGAGCTCCCGCCTCCTCGACTGACTGCTCGAACTGCTCGACTCCCGCTGGCCTTTATAGGCCTCTCGCCGACCCCGGACTCGCGCTGCTCCGAGCTCCCGCCTCCTCGACTGACTGCTCGAACTGCTGACTCCCGCTGGCCTTTTGTGTCCAGCTTGTTTGCCTCCTCTTCTGGCTCTTCGCTGGGGTACGGCTCCATGGGCACATGAGCCCTTTGATACCTCCTGTGAACCTAGAGGCTGAGTGACACCATGATAGTCAAATGTGAGGGGGAGTCATGGCTGAACCCAACTGAGATCCGCAGGTGCACTTTCCAGCATTGATCAAGAGCAAGGGTTATGGATCAAAGGCGGTTAATGGAATTGAGATACAGATCAACCATGATCTAATTGAATAATGGAGCAGGCTCGAGGGGCTGAATGGCCTACTCATGTTTCTATGTTCATCCCATCTCCTGGTTATTTGCTGCTTCCTCACCCAGTGCAGTACAATGAGCCCAATTGCAGTGCCTATATGGAGATCAGTTAACTCAGCACAAGTTCCTGGTCTGTTTAGCTGAGCACCAGGCTGGGAACAACATTTTACTTATTGCATAGAATTACATTGAATTTACAGCAGAGAAACGGGCCATTCGGCCCAACTGGTCTGTGCTGGTGTTTATGGTCCACATGAGCCTCCGCCCACCCCTTTTCATCTAACCTTCTGTTCCTTTCTCCCTCATATATTTGTCTAGCTGCCACTTAAATGCATCTGTGCTGTTTGCCTCAACTACTCCTTGTGGTAGCATGTTCCACATTCTTGCCACTCTCTGGGAATTCTCCTGAATTCCTTATTGGATTTATTAGTGATTATCTTATATTTATGACCCTAGTTTTGGTCTCCCCTACAAGTGGAAACATTTTCTCTACATCTACCCCATCAAACCCTTTCATGATCTTAAAGACCTCCATCAGGTCACCACTCAGCCTTCTCTTTTCTAGACAAAAGAGCCCCAGCCTGTTCAGTCTTTCTTTATAGTTATAACCTCTCAGTTTTGGTGTTCTTAAATGGAGTGATTGCTGCCAATGAACCGGAAGCTGCACAGCAGCATTCTGCGCATAACTGTCGGGTCCCAAATGTAAAAAATAACGCTCGCCACAACAGATGGAGGATCCGAGAAGTGCTGAAGCACATCACTAATAAAGTTTCATTAACGTTGGAGATTCCCAGTCTACCGTCCTTACAACCGTTACAAGAATCTCCGAATGCTTCTAGTCTCAGAAGAATAATTTGTTATATATTAACAAACCCTGTACCCATGGACAAAATAGACAGTGCTGGGGTCAAACTATTCCCCACCTGAAAACTGCCAACTCTGACCAACCACAATTTAGTCCACCAGCATGTGGCTCACACCTGAGTAATTTCTACAATTCACACAATTAATAACTTAAACTACAACTGAAAAAGATTTTTTTATACGCTTCTTTATTCCTCATTTTAGGAAGTCCGGTGACAACAAACAAATAAAATATGAACTGCACATGGGCAACCACTTCCGGTTCGTTGGCAACAGTCTGATCCATTCTTAAATTATATCAATTCTAATTAGAGAATTTGGCACCAGTTACAGGAGAAAATGTACAGTGAGTATAACTGAAGCTGGCTTAAGGATTCAGGGCCTCAGGGATTTT
Source organism: Pristiophorus japonicus (assembly GCF_044704955.1). Lineage (NCBI taxonomy): Eukaryota > Metazoa > Chordata > Chondrichthyes > Pristiophoridae > Pristiophorus > Pristiophorus japonicus. Next base: position 27,163,518 of record NC_091989.1, on the reverse strand, counting down.
ATAAGTTGAGGGAACTTAATTTTCTTTTTCTGTTTTATCTCTGCAAAAGCATTGATGTTAATTATGACTTGTGCTTCTGTTCTCTATTTAGGCTGGAGACACTAGCAGCAAATTATTGGACACCATGGTACTGGACCAAGCAACCCAGTCAAGAGACATTTCACCAGGGGGCGCAGGTAATGATGGTGGTTGGCCAGGATTGGAGAAGGAGAAGTGTTAGCTGTGCTTGAAGAAGTCCAATTATTACAGATGAAAAACATAAGAACATAAGAAATAAGAGCAGGAGTAGGACATTTGGCCCCTCGAGCCTGCTCCGCCATTTAATAAGATCATGGCTGATCTGATCATGGACTCAGCTCCACTTCCCTGCCCGCTAAAAGGAAACCAGTTGTTGATCTGGAGCCTGAAATTTACACCAGTTCTGTTGGACCAGGGTAGCAGCCAAACACCAAAACCGTGCTCCAGACCCCAGACTGTAAGCATTGTGACTGGAGATCCACTAGTATCAGTATAAAATCAGCTGTTACTTTATTTTATTGAGGGGGATCTTACTTTGCAGGTCCTGGGGCAGATTCATTGTTTAAACTTCATTCATTCTGGGCTTTCTTCCAGTCACTAATAGAATCATAATACAGCACAGGAGGAGGCCATTTGGCCCATCGTGTCTGTGCCAGCTCTTTGAAAGATCCATTCTTCAGTCCCACTCCCATACTCTTTTCCCATAGCCCTGCACATTTTTCCTATTCAAGTGTTTATCGAATTCCCTTTTGAAAGTTACTATTGAATCTGTTTCCACCACCCTTTCAGATAGTGCATCCCAGATCATAACAACTTGCTGCATCAAAATATTTCTCCGCATTTCCCAACTGGAATTTTAGCGCGTTATCTTAAATCTGTGTCCTCTGGTTTCCGACCTTTCTGGCACCGGAAACAGTTTCTCCGTATTTACGCTATCAAAACCCCTCAGAATTTTGAACACCACTATTAAATCTCTCCTTAACCTTCTCGCTCTGCTCTAAGGAGAACATTCCCAGTTTCTCTCGTCTCTCTATATAACTTTATGAAAACGTGTGAAGGTGTACAGCCCTTTATGATACTGAGTTATACAGACCAGGAAGGCTTGAGGTCAGCCAGGATCAGCAGGCAGATGCTTCTCCACCAGCTCAACAGAGGAGTCAGGTGAGGGGAAATTTAGAAAGTTAAAGAGAAAGGACAGGGTAGCAATATGGGTAATGATAACCGAAGTGTGACAGGAAGGGAGAGGGCATACAAACATAAGAGTGCACCAGCAAATAGGGACAAATGGTAATGGTAAAAAGACAAAATGAAAAGCTCTTTATCTGAGTGCATGCAGCATTTATAACAAGATAGATGAATTGATGGGACAAATAGAAATAAATGATTTGATAGCCTTTGCAGAGACGTGGTTGCAAGGTGTGACCAAGGCTGGGAACTAAATATTCAGGGGTGCTTGACATTTCAGAAGGGAAAGGAGGTGGGGTAGCTCTGTGAATAAAGGTTGAGATCAGTACAGTAGAGAAAATGATCTTGGTTTGGATGATCAAAATGTAGAATCAGTTTGGTTGGAGATAAGAAATAATAAGGAAAAGAAGTCACTGATGGGAGTAGTCCATAGCCCCCCTCTCCCCCCCCCCCCCCCCCCCCAACAGTAGCTACACTGTAGGACAGAGTATGAATCAAGAAATAATGGGGGCTTGTAAGAGAGGTACTGCAATAATCGTGGGCGACTCTAATCTTCTTATAGATTGGACAAATCAAATTGGCAAAGGTAGCCTTGAGGACGAGTTCATAGAGTATATTTGGGACAGTTTCTTAGAACAATACGTGCGGAACCAACCAGAGAACAGGTTACTTTAGATCTGGTAATGTGAAATGGAACAGGATTCATTAGTGACCCTCATAGTAAAGGACCCTCTCGGGAAGAGTGATCACAACATGATAGAATTTCACATTCAGTTTGAGGGTGAGAAACTTGCGTCTGAAACTAGTGTCTTAAACCTAAATAAAGGCGATTACAAAGTGTATGAAGACAGAGTTGACTAAAGTCGACTGGGGAAAATAGATTAAAAGGTAAGACGGTAGATAAGCAGTGGCAGACATTTAAGGAGATATTTCATAATTCTCAACAAAGATGTATTCCATTGAGAAAGAAAGACTATATGAAAAGGATGAACCATCCGTGGCTAACTAAGGAAGTTAAGGGTGGTATCAAATTGGGAAAAAAAGGGAATACAATGTTGCGAAGATTAGTGGTAGGTTAGAAGATCGGGCAAATTTTAGAAACCAACAAAGGATGACAACAAAAATAGAGGGAGAAAATAGATTATGAGCGTAAACTAGCAAGAAATATAAAAACAGACAGTAAGAGCTTCTATAAGTATATAAAAAGGGAGAGAGTGGCTAAAGTAAATGTTGGTCCCATTGAGGTTGAGACTGGGGAATTAATAATGGGAAACAAGGAAATGACAGACTTTGAACAAATATCTGTCTTCACGGTAGAAGATACTAAAAGCATCCCAATAATAGTAGAAAATCAGGGGGCAAAAGGGAGGAAGGAAATTAAAGCAATCATTATTACTAGAGAAAAAGTACTAGGCAAACTAAAGGCTGACCAGTCCCCTGGATCTGATGGCCTGCATACTAGGGTCTTAAAAGAAGTGGCTGCAGAGATAGTTGTAATCCTCCAAAATTCCCTAGATTCTGGAAAGGTTCTTTGCGGATGTAACGAATAGGGTGGATAAAGGGGAACCAGTAGATGTGGTGTATTTGGATTTACAAAAGGCATTTGATAAGGTGCCGCATAAAAGGCTACTAAGCAACATAAGAGCTCATGGTGTTGGGGGTAATATATTAGCATGGATAGAGGATTGGCTAACTAACAGAAAACAGAGAGTCGAGATAACTGGGTCATGTTCAGATTGGCAAACAGTAATAAGTGGGTTGCCAAAGGGATCGATGCTGGGGCCTCAACTATTTACATTAATGACTATATTAATGACTTGGATGAAGGGTCCGAGTTTATTGTAGTCAAATTTGCTGATGATACAAAGATAGATGAGAACGCAAGTTGTGAGGAGGACACAGAGAGTCTGCAAAGGGATATAGATAGGTTAAGTGAGTGGCCAAAATTTGGCAGATGCTGCATAATATGGGAAAATGAGGTTATCCACTTTGGTAGAAAGAATAGAAAGGCAAATTATTATTTAAATGGAGAGACTATGAAGGGATCTGGGTGTCCTCGTACATGAAACATAAAATGTTAGCAGCAGGTACAGCAAGTAATTAGAAAGGCAAGTGGAATGTTGGCCTTTATTGCAAGGGGAATGTAGTATAAAAGTAGGGAAGTCTTGCTACAACTGTACAGGGCGTTGGTGAGACCACACCGAGAGTACTGCGTACAGTTTTGATCTCATTTAAGGAGGGATATACTTGCATTGGAGGCAGTTCAGAGAAGGTTCACTAGGTTGATTCCTGGGATGAAGGGGTTGTCTTATGAGGAAAGGTTGAGCAGGTTGTGCCTATACTCATTGGAGTTTTGAAGAATGAGAGGTGATCTTATTGAAACATATAAGATTCTGAGGGGGCTTGACAGGGTAGATGTTGAGAGGATGTTTCCCCTCATGGGGGAATCTAGAACTAGGGGGCATAGTTTCAGAATAAAGGGTCGCCCATTTAAAACTGAGACGAGGAGGAATTTCTTCTCTGAGTGCCGTGAATCTTTGGAATTCTCTACCACAAAGAACTGTGGAGGCTGAGTAATTAAATATATTCAAGACTGAGATAGACAGATTCCTGAAGTATAGGGGGGTCAAGGGTTATGGGGAACAGGTAGGGAAGTGGAGTTGTGGCCAAGATCAGATCAGCCATGATCTTATTGAATGGCGGAGCAGGCTCGAGGGGCTGTCTGGCTTTCTCTTGCTCCTATTTCTTATGTTTTTGTGTTATAACAAGAGGAAAACTCAAGATTGTAAAACCTTCTGAGATTTGTAAAATTTCTGACATAAATCAGATTAATACAGATTATATATATTTAAGTTGCCCTTTCACTTCTGCATCCTGGAGTCAAATCCAGCCTCGCGGGAGATATTGAAGGGGTGAGGGGGCGGCGGGGGGGAGGTGCAGTGTTGGGGGTAGTGCCTTGGGTCAAACATTGGACTCACTTTTGGATCTGATTCCAGATCCAGCCAAGAATGATGACTGCAAGACTCCTATCTGAAATACATTTGTGACGGACTTGATCAGTCCTTCCAAGACTTTGGCCCAAAGTACAAATCTTTCCTAGTGATTGCTTTCAGAGAGTCAACAAGAGGCTGGCGTGGGAAATAGAAATCAGCCACATTGATGCAGTAAGGGTTTATCTTCTGTGGCTGCGACTGAGGCTCATTGTTTAGATAAATTAGAGGGAGCTTTACTCTATATCTAACTCATGCTGTACCTGCACTGGGAGTGTTTGCTGGGACAGTGTAGAGGAAGTTGCAATCTGTATCTACCCCATGCTGTTGTTTGTTGGGACAGTGTAGAGGTGTTCCATCCTCCAGTATTGACAACTCTTAGAAAACAGTGTGGTATAAGTTATACCTTAGGACGTATATATTGGCCTTGGAGGGAATGCAGCGTAGGTTTACCAGAATGATATCCAGACTCCAAGGGTTAAATTACGAGGAGAGATTACACAAATTAGGGTTGTATTCCCTAGAATTTAGAAGGTCACGGGGTGATCTGATCGAAGTTTTCAACATATTGCGGGGAACAGAAAGGTGAGATAGAGAGAAACTATTTCCGCTTGTTGAGTAGTCTAGGACTAGGGGGTTTAGTCTAAAAATTAGAGCCAGACCTTTCAGGAGTGAAATTAGGAAAGACTTCTACACACGAAGTTTGGAACTCTCTTCTGCAAACGGCAATTGATGCTAGATCAATTCTTAATCTTAAATCTGAGATTGATAGATTTTTGTTAACCAAAAGTATTAAGGGATGTGGGCCAACGGCGGGTATATGGTGTTAGGTCGCAGATCAGCCATGATCTCATTGAATGGTGGAACATACTCGTGGGGCTGAACAGCATACTCCTGTTCATAAGAACATAAGAAATAGGAGCAGGAGTAGGCTATTTGGCCCCTCGAGCCTGCTCCACCATTCAGTAAGATCATGGCTGATCTGATTCTGGCCTCAATTCCACTTCCCTGCCAGCTCCCCATAACCCTTGACTCCATTATCATTCAAAAATCTGTCTCTCTCCACCTTAAATATATTCAAAGACCCAGCCTCCATAGCTCTCTGGGATAGAGAATTCCAAAGATTCCTGACTCTCTCAGAAGAAATTCCTCCTCTTTTCTGTTTTAACTGGGCGACTCCTTATTCTGAAAATATGCCCTCCTAGTTCTAGATTCCCCATGAGGGGAAACATCCTCTCTGCATTTACCCTGTCAAGCCCCCTCAGATTCTTATATGTTTCAATAAGATCACCTCTCATTTTTCTAAACTCCAATGAGTATAGGCTCAACTTTTCTCCATATGACAACCCCTTCATTTCAGGAATCAACCTCGTGAACCTTCTCCGAACTGCCTCCAATGCAAGTATATCCTTCCTTCAATAAGGAGACCAAAACTGTATGCAGTACTCCAGATGCGGTCTTACCAACGCCCTGTAGAGTTGGAGCAGGGCTTCCCTACTTTTATACTCTACCCCTTGCAATAAAGGCCAGAATTCCATTTGCTTTCCTGATTACTTGCTGTACCTGTAACTTTTTACATTTCTGTTCTGCAGCATTTTGTAATTGCTCCCCATTTAAATAATAATTTGCTTTTTTATTTTTCCTAGCAAAGTGGATAATCTCACATTTTCCCACATTATAGTCCATCTGCCAAATTTTTGTCCACTCACTGAGCCTGTCTATATCCATCTGTCGATTCTTTGCCACCTCCTCACAATTTGCTTTCCCACCCATCTTTGTATCATCAGCAAATTTGGCTACGTTACACTCGGTCCCTTCATCCAAGTCATTAATATAAATTGTAAATAGTTGAGGCTCCAGTACTGATTCCTGTGGCACCCCACTAGTTACAGTTTGCCAACCTGAAAATGACCCATTTATCCCGACTCTCTGTTTTCTCTTAGTTAGCCAATCCTTATCCACACTAATATATTACCCCCGACCCTGTGAGTTCTTATCTTGTGCAGTAACCTTTTGTGTGGCACCTTATCGAATGCTTTCAAATATACGACATCAACTGGTTCCCCCTTAACCACCCTGCTTGTTACATCCTCAAAGAACTCCAGCAAATTTGTCAAACATGATGTCCCTTTCATAAAACCATGCTGATTCTGCTTGACTGAATTATGATTTTCTAAATGTCCTGCTACTACTTCCTTAATGATGGACTCCAGCAATTTCCCAATAACAGATGTTAGGCTAACTGGTCTATAGTTTCCTGCTTTCTGTCTCCCTCCTTTTTTAAATAGGGGTGTTAGATTTGCGGTTTTCCAGTCGCTAACACTGAGGAAGATTGCAAAATAATTCAAGAAGACATTAGAAAACTTGCAGACTGGGCAGTTACGTGGCAAATTAACTTTAACGTAGATAAATGTGAGATAGGAAAAACAGAAACATCACCTGCACATTAGAAAATAAGAAACTGAATGGGGTAGAAGAGCAAAGGGATCTCGGGATACAGGTGAACAAATCATTAAAAGCAGCATCGCAGGTCAGCATAGCAACTAAACATGCTAACAAAGTACTGGGATTTATTCCCAGCGGTGTAGAATTCAAAAGTAGTGAAAGAAGTTATGTTTAACGTGTATAGGACCCTGGTCAGGCCACACTACAGTTCTGGTCTCCATACTATAAACAGGACAGAGAAGCACTGGAGACAGTGCAACAGAGATTTACAAGGATGGTACCAGAATGGAGAGATTACAGCTATTGGGAAAGAGTGAACAGGTAGCAAAGAAAAGACTTAGAGGAGACCTGATAGAGGTCTTTAACATTCTGAGTGTGTTGGACAGGGTAGATGTGGAGTAAATGTTTCCAGTTGTGAGAGAATCCAAAACTAGGGGTCGTAAATACAAAATAGTTACTAATAAATCCAACGGGGAAATAAGGAGCAACTCTTTACTCAGAGAGTGATCAGAATGTGGAACACGCTACCACAGGAAGTGGGTGAGGCAAATAGCTTAGATGTGTACAAAAGGAAACTAGTCATGAGTGAAAGGGGAATAGAAAGATATGCTGAAAGGCTGAGATGATGTAGATGGAATGGGAGGAAACTCGTGTGGAGTATAAACCCCAGCACAAACTAGTTGGGCCAAATGGCCTGTTTCTGTGCTGTATGTTCCATGTCATTTAGAGTCCGCTTCAATATCATTCCTTGGGAACTTATTCCCCAACCGCATCGTTACCTCTGGTGTCCCACAAGGTTCTATCCTTGGCCACCTTCTATTTCTCATCTACATGTTGCCACTTGGTGACATCATCCGAAAACACAGCGTCAGTTTCCACATGTACGCTGATAACACCCAGCTCTACCTCACTACCACTCCTCTCGACCCCTCCACCGTCTCTAAGTTGTCAGACTGCTTGTCCGACATCCAGTTCTGGATGAGCAGAAGTTTTCTCCAATTGAGCATTGGGAAGACTGAAGCTGTTGTTTGGTCCCCGCCACAAACTCCGTTCACTATCCACTGACTCCATCCCACTCCCCAACTTCTGTCTGAGGCTGAACCAGACTGTTCGCAACCTTGGTGTCGTATTTGACCCTAAAATGAGCTTTCGACCACATATCCGCAGCATAATTAAGGTCGCCTATTTCCACCTCTAACATCGCCCGTCTCTGCCCTTGCCTCAGCTCATCTGCTGCTGAAGCCCTCATCCATGCCTTTGCTACCTCCAGATTTGACTATTCCAACGCACTCCTAGCTGGCCTCCCATATTCAACCCTACGTAAATTAGCCATGATCCAAAACTCGGGTGCCCGTGTCCTAACTTGCACCAAGTCCCGCTCACCCATCACCCGTGCTCACTGCCCTACATTTGCTCCTGGTTAAGCAATGCCTCGATTTCAAAATTCTCATCCTTATTTTCAAATCCCTCCATGGCCTCGCCCTTCCCTATCTCTGTAATCTCCTCCAGCCCCACAACCCCCCGAGATGTCCGCGCTCCTCCAGTTCTGCCCTCTTGAGCATCCCTGATTATAATCGCTCAATCATTGGTGGCCATGCCTTCTGTTGCCTAGGCCCCAAGCTCTGGAACTTCTTGCCTGAACCACTCTGCCTCTCTACCTCTCTTTCCTCCTTCAAGACGCTCCTTGAACATTTTCTTTTTTCTCTTCTATATCAGTGAGTAACTTTTAGCACTGTTGTTGCCAATTTAAGTTAATCTAAGGGTTAAGTCATGGCAGGCGAGCTCGGACAAGTGTTATACTCCTCCTGTACTATGTGGGAAATCAGGGACGCCTCCGGTGTCCCTGACGACTACGTGTGCGGGAAGTGTATCCGCCTCCAGCTCCTGACGGTCCGCGTTGCGGAATTGGAGCTAGGGGTGGATTTACTCTGGAGCATCCACGATGCTGAGAATGATGTGAGTAGCACGTGTAGCGAGTTGGTCTTACCGCAGGTGAAGGGTCCACAGCCTGTTAGGGAATGGAAGACCAGCAGGAAGAGCAGTGCAAGGAAGGTAGTGCAGGGGTCCCCTGCGGTCATCCCCCTGCAAAACAGATACACCGCTTTGAGTACTGTTGAGGGGGATGACTCATAAGGGGAGGGCAGCAGCAGCCAAGTTCATGGCACCGTGGCTGGCTCTGCTGCACAGGAGGGCAGGAAAAAGAGTGGGAGAGCGATAGTGATAAGGGATTCAATTGTAAGGGGAATAGATAGGCGTTTCTGCAGCCGCAACCGAGACTCCAGGATGGTATGTTGCCTCCCTGGTGAAAGGGTCAAGGATGTCTCGGAGCGGGTGCAGGACATTCTGAACAGCCAGTTGTCGTGGTGCACATTGGTACCAACGATATAGGTAAAAAAAAGGGATGTGGTCCTACGAGACGAATTTAAGGAGCTAGGAGCTAAATTAAAACGTAGGACCTCAAAAGAAGTAATCTCGGGATTGCTACCAGTGCCACGTGCTGGTCAGAGTAGGAATCGCAGGATAGCTCAGATGAATACGTGGCTTGAGCAGTGGTGCAGCAGGGAGGGATTCAAATTCCTGGGGTATTGGAACCGGTTCTGGGGGAGGTGGGACCAGTACAAACCGGACGGTCTGCACCTGGGCAGGACCGGAACCAATGTCCTTGGGGGAGTGTTTGCTAGTGCTGTTGGGGAGGAGTTAAACTAATATGGCAGGGGGATGGGAAACAAAAAGGAGACAAAAGCAAAAGACAGAAAGGAGATGAGTAAAAGTGGAGGGCAGAGAAACCCAAGGCAAAAAACAAAAAGGGCCACTGAATATAAAGGGGCTGCAGGAGGGGTCATAACTAAAAATCATGGTTTAAAAACTAGTATTAAAACACTCTACCTAAACGCACGCAGCATTCGAAATAAAGTAAATGAGTTGACGGCACAAATCATTACAAATGGGTATGATTTGGTGGCCATTACAGAAACGTGGTTGCAGGGAATTAAACATACAGGGGTATCTGACGATTCGGAAAGATAGACAAGAAGGGAAAGGAGGTGGGGTAGCTCTGTTAATAAAGGATGATATTAGGGCAGTTGTGAGAGATGATATTAGCTCTAATGAACAAAATGTTGAATCATTGTGGGTGGAGATTAGAGATAGTAAGGGGAAAAAGTCACTGGTGGGTGTAGTTAAAAGGTCCCCACATAATAACTTCACGGTGGGGAGTGCAATAATCAAGGGAATAATGGAGGCATGTGAAAAAGGAACGGCAGTAACCATGGGGGATTTTAACCTACATATCGATTGGTCAAATCAAATCGCACAGGGTAGCCTGGAGGAAGAATTCATAGAATGCATACGGGATTGTTTCTTAGAACAGTATGTTACAGAACCTACAAGGGAGCAAGCTATCTTCGATCTGGTCCTGTGTAAAGAGGCAGGAATAATAAACGATCTCCTAGTAAAAGATCCTCTCGGAATGAGTGATCACAGTATGGTTGAATTTGTAATACAGATTGAGGATGAGGAAGTAGTGTCTCAAACGAGTGTACTATGCTTAAACAAAGGGGACTACAGTGGGATGAGGGCAGAGTTGGCTAAAGTAGACTGGAAACACATACTAAATGGTGGCACAATTGAGGAACTGTGGAGGACTTTTAAGGAGCTCTTTCATAGTGCTCAACAAAAATATATTCCAGTGAAAAAGAAGGGCGGTAAGAGAAGGGATAACCAGCCGTGGATAACCAAGGAAATAAGGGAGAGTATCAAATTAAAAACCAATACGTATAAGGTGGCCAAGGTTAGTGGGAAAATAGAAGATTGGGAAAATTTTAAATGACAGCAAAGAATGACTAAGAAAGCAATAAAGAAAGGAAAGATAGATTACGAAAGTAAACTTGCGCAAAACATAAAAACGGATCGTAAAAGCTTTTACAGATATATAAAACGGAAAAGAGTGACTAAAGTAAATGTTGGTCCCTTAGAAGATGAGAAGGGGGATTTAATAATGGGAAATGTGGAAATGGCTGAGACCTTAATCAATTATTTTGCTTTGGTCTTCACAGTGGAAGACACAAAAACCATGCCAAAAATTGCTGGTCACAGGAATGTGGGAAGGGAGGACCTTGAGACAATCACTATCACTAGGGGGGTAGTGCTGGACAGGCTAATGGGACTCAAGGTAGACAAGTCCCCTGGTCCTGATGAAATGCATCCCAGGGTATTAAAAGAGATGGCGGAAGTTATAGCAGATGCATTCGTTATAATCTACCAAAAGTCTCTGGACCAGCGGATTGGAAAACAGCTAATGTAACGCCTCTGTTTAAAAAAGGGGGCAGACAAAAGGCAGGTAACTATAGGCCAGTTAGTTTAACATCTGTAGTGGGGAAAATGCTTGAAACTATCATTAAGGAAGAAATAGCAGGACAGCTAGATAGGAATAGTGCAATCAAGCAGACACAGCATGGATTCATGAAGGGGAAATCATGTTTAACTAATTTACTGGAATTCTTTGAGGATATAACGAGCATGATGGATAGAGGTGTACCGAAGGATGTGGTGTATTTAGATTTTCAAAAGGCCTTCGATAAGGTGCCACACAAAAGGTTACTGCAGAAGATAAGGTTTCGCGGAGTCAGAGGAAATGTATTAGCATGGATAGAGAATTGGCTGGCGAACAGAAAGCAGAGAGTCGGGATAAATGGGTCCTTTTCGGGTTGGAAATCGGTGGTTAGTAGTGTGCCACAGGGATCGGTGCTGGGACCACAACTGTTTACAAAATACATAGATGACCTGGAAGAGGGGACAGAGTGTAGTCTAACAAAATTTGCAGATGACACAAAGATTAGTGGGAAAGCGGGTTGTGTAGAGGACACAGAAAGGCTGCAAAGAGATTTAGATAGGTTAAGCGAATGGGCTAAGGTTTGGCAGATGGAATACAATGTCGAAAAGTGTGAGGTCATCCACCTTGGGGGAAAAAAACAGTAAAAGGGAATATTATTTCAATGGGGAGAAATTACAACATGCTGCGGTGCAGAGGGTCCTGGGGGTTCTTGTGCATGAATCCCAAAAAGTTAGTTTGCAGGTGCAGCAGGTAATCAGGAAGGCGAATGGAATGTTGGCCTTCATTGTGAGAGGGATGGAGTACAAAAGCAGGGAGGTCCTGCTGCAACTGTACAGGGTATTGGTGAGGCCGCACCTGGAGTACTGCGTGCAGTTTTGGTCACCTTACTTAAGGAAGGATATACTAGCTTTGGAGGGGGTACAGAGACGATTCACGAGGCTGATTCCGGAGATGAGGGGGTTACCTTATGATGATAGATTGAGTAGACTGGGTCTTTACTCGTTGGAGTTCAAAAGGATGAGGGGGGATCTTATAGAAACATTTAAAATAATGAAAGGGATAGACAAGATAGAGGCAGAGAGGTTGTTTCCACTGGTCGGGGAGATTAGAGCTAGGGGGCACAACCTCAAAATACGGGGGAGCCAATTTAAAACCGAGTTGAGAAGGAATTTCTTCTCCCAGAGGGTTGTGAATCTGTGGAATTCTCTGCCCAAGGAAGCAGTTGAGGCTAGCTCATTGAATGTATTCAAGTCACAGATAGATAGATTTTTAACCAATAAGGGAATTAAGGGTTACGGGGAGCGGACGGGTAAGTGGAGCTGAGTCCACAGCCAGATCAGTCATGATCTGTTCCTAATTCTTATGTTCTTATGGGACCTCTTCAGAACTCAGGGAATTTTGGTAGATCACAACCAATGTATTCACTATCTCTGCAGCCACATTGTTTAAGACCCTAGGATGCAGGCCATCAGATCCAGGGGACTTGTCCACCTTTAGTCCCATTAGTTTGCCCAGTACTTTATCTGTAGTGATAGTGATTGTTTTAAGTTCCCCTCTCCCCATGCCCCCACCACCCCCCCCCCCCAAATAGCTCCTTGATCATCCATTATTGGGATGTTTTTAGTGTCCTTTACCGTGAAGACCGATACAAAATATTTGTTCAGAGTCTCTGCCATTTCCCTGTTCCCCATTATTAATTCACCAGTCTCTTCCTCTAAGGGACCAACGCTTACTTTAGCTACGCGCTTCCTTTTTAGATACTTATATTCCTATGATGAATACAAAAATTCACTTTCACAAAACCATACTTTTGGAAAGGAAGAGAAAAAAAATGGAATGCAGAAGATACTTAAGCCTATCTGCATCTAAAAGGGGAAAAAAGGTTAAAGTTTTGTGTGAGACCAGTCTTCAAAACACCTGGCAACCCCAATAAAATGTGTTTGTTTCTACATAATGGGGGCATGGTGTACGGGACCTCTGTGGGATTGTGAAAGTGGACAGGAGAGGGGAATAATCGCTGAGGCAGTTCACCTGACCTTTGTGTTAATAGGTTTAATTGAAGTGAACTGCAATAGAACCCTGGTCAGCGGATTAATTAAGCTTGAAATAGCAAAAGGAGGAAGGAGCCTGTTGCCTCCAGAGACGCGATCTGATGCAGTGGCGCTTTCTCCAGCAGTCAATGTGCTCCTCTTTTTTTCTTTTTCAAAGAGCAGAAGGAAGAGAAATCAAAAATTGCCTCCTCAAAGTCATTCAAGACCCCATATTTCCACTGGGAGTGGGCAGAGGCAGACACTCAACTGAGCGAGTTAGATAAAAGAGAGCCAAGATTAACTCTTTCACTATTTGCACTCAATATCTTTCATCATTTTCAACACTTGCACCCCTCTGCCCGCGCCCCTCTGCCCAACACAAAACTGAGTCGAGCCATTTTTCCGGTGTCTCTGGCAGCCACCTAACATAAGAACATAAGAAATAGGAGCAGGAATAAGCCATAAGGCCCCTCGAGCCTGTTCCGCCATTCAATAAGATCATAGCTGATCTGATCATGGACTCAGCTCCACTTCCCTGCCCGTTCCCCATAACCCCTTATCGTTAAAGCAGCTGTTCAATCGCTTAAACAATATAACTGAGGAGCTGAACACCTATTTTAGGTTCCCTCGCAGGCAGGAGTCCGGCCTGTCCCACTCAGGATTCTTAATTGGATGCTGCAGCTTAAGCAGCAGCCAGCAACTGACCGTGAAGCTTAGTTTTTGGGGTGCGTTGAGTGGCATGGCTGGGAGACTGGCGTCTTCCTGGTGCTTTGTGGCAGGTGGCACGGTTTTCAGCCTGGCAATGCCCATACAGATCGGAAAGCCAGGCTCTTCCTGCTGCAAGCAGTATGTCAGAGTCAAAAGTGTCTGACCTCACAGAGAAGGGTAGATAATAAATAATGGATGGAATGTTTGATTTTGTTTGCAGGTCAGACAGACAAAATGGCGAATCTTCAGGAAATCCCTGACCCAGAACAAAAAGCAGCAGAAGTTCAGGTACAGGAGCCTGTAACTCTCCTAATCTCGGCCTCGTACCAATTGGCTGCAAATTTTCCTCATGGTGCCTGCACTCGTATAGCCTGTTCAATCAATGTTTTTGCTTGATTAAAAATTGGGATCATCCAGTAATTTAAATCAAAACACCTTTGAATTAAAAGGAGTTGGTCATACAGAGATTTACATAGTTTTGGTATGGTCGGTGTTCCTGGTTTTATGAGTTTCAGCTTGGCTCGGTTGGTTGCATTCTCATCTCATGTTTCAGAGAGATATGCTCCATGAATACAAGTATTGATGAGCTTCAGTTCACTAAAGTTCAGCTTTGAATATCCAACCATTGTTCATTTGAAGCTGCTATGGATGTGTCCTGATTGGTTCCACTCCCAGCCTTTTTGAAATTTTTTATTTACTCATTCTCGGGATGTGGGTGTCGCTGGCAAGGCCGGCATTTATTGCCCATCTCTAATTGCCCTGTTAAGGTGGTGGTGGGCCACCTTGAACTGCAGGAGGTGGATTTGATACAACTGAGTGGCTTGCCAGGCCACTTCAGAGAGCAGTTAATAATCAAGTGCGTGTAGAACAGACAAGGTAGGTGTGGCAGGACTCTACAGAACATTCGTGCACCAGCTGGGTTATACAATAATCCGGCAGCTTCCATAATCATTTTTCTGGTGCGAACCAATAAATCACAACTTGCCATGGTGGGATTTGAACTTGGTGCCCTCTGAGTTGCTTGTTCAGTACCATAACTAGTGCACCATCGGACAAGTTGCGCAGGTATCCATGGAGGCTGCAACAGGAAATGATCCATTGTGAGGGGGCACCTGAGAGTTCTTGGGGAATAAAGCTGGGATATGTGAGGGCAGCAGGATGATGGAACATGGCTTGTCAGTCACACACCATGTTCCCAGTTTCAGCTACACTGGCGAGCAAAGCCAAGTGGAATCTAATTGCTTTAGTGGAAATGGAGGGTAACCTGTCGGGAAAGTTACCCCACAGTGCTCTTGCCACCTCCTGAAGGCCAGTTTCTGAGGAGCATTGCTGGAATGCTGGAGACAGCTTCTTTGTCTGTACACTCAGCTGCGATCTGTAATCGGGGCAATTAAATAAATGGTAAAAAATCTATTCTCTCTCCAGTAAACATATAGGTGGATCATTGGGGGCTAGTGTCTCAATGATCTCCTGGACCTTGCTTGATTGCCCTCGTGGGTTTGAGAGAGACATAGAATGTTTTCCTAACTTAGCCTGAGGTTTTTTTGCCTCTTTCTCCTCCTCCCCCCTCCTCCCCCCTCCCCCTCCCCTCCAATCCAATGTTAAGGGGCGGGTGGGAGGGTGGGGAATGGAGAGAAGCAGAGAGGTTTGTGGAGGGAATTCCACAGCTAGGGACCTAGCCAGCTGAAGGCAAGACCACCAATGGTGGGGCGAACAAAGTTGTACCATATCAGACCATGTATGACCCATGTATGATTTAACTCTGGGTATGTGTTAAATTTCCCAGTTCCACATTGTGCAGCAATTACTGAGCGTCTGTTTCTTTTTTTTAAATCTAGCACGGTGAAGCAGAGGCCTTGGAGTGCAGTGATCTCCACTTCTTACAGAGGGCTATCTCTGAGAAAGACAAAGAGCTTGCCACCATTACACATCAACTAGCAGAAGCTCAAAGGGACATATCGAAGCTCAGCCAGCAGCTGTTGGACAGGCCGTCAGAAGACGGAGCTGGCTCCCTGATACAGATGGTGGAAGGAAACCAATTTCTGTCTCTGGAACAGAAGGCCATGTCAGCAGCAGATAAGAACTTTAATGTGTGGGTACAGCAGAAGGAAGACACGAGCTCCATTACGCTGATGGAAGAAAGTGCTAGTTCAGGCGCTGAAATGGAGAGCACCACTGTTTCAGTACAAATAGAGGGGAAGACTACCTCTGTCGTACAAGTAGAACAAAGGAGTACAACCGTTGTCCATCTGGGAGAGAGCACCTACTCTACCACACAGGTGTACAGTTCTGGGGAGCACCTGGAATATAGTTCCACCTCACAGGGAGGACTAGAGATGGTCTCGGGAGAAGAGCAAGGTGGTGGGATGATAACTGGTGTTCCTGAGCACCATGTGGTTCAGAGCGAAGAATTTGAGAATCTACAAGCTCGCATACAGGAACTTGAAAAGAACCGGGAAGAAGTGGAGGTCTTGTACAGCAGGCAGCTGGAGGACAAGCAAGACGAGCTTATGAGCTTAAATCAGATAGTTTTGGATTATGGGAAAGAGGCAGAGAATGCAATGGAAACCATTAGAAATCTGAGTGTAGAAAAGGATCAGCTTCTCAATCAGATTCAACGGTACGATGAAGAATTGTCAGCACTATCTCAACTGAAAGAGAGACTGACGAAAGCAGAGGAAAATGCGGCCGATGAAGAGAAGAAGCGTCTTTTGTTTTTGGAGAACACAAGTATGCAGAGCGGATTGTTGGAAGAACAGCTTCACAGTGTGGAAAATGAATCTAGGTCAAAAGACATGAAAGTTGAAGCTCTGGAGAAGGAAATGGACATCATCCAGCATCGGGTCTCTGAGCAGGAGATAGTGGCTAAAGGTTTGAGAGGGCAGTTACAAGAGAAAGAAGAAGTCATTTTGAGCTTGAAGCAGC
This sequence comes from Pristiophorus japonicus, assembly GCF_044704955.1. NCBI lineage: Eukaryota > Metazoa > Chordata > Chondrichthyes > Pristiophoridae > Pristiophorus > Pristiophorus japonicus. The sequence continues at coordinate 27,146,884 of NC_091989.1, read as the reverse complement.
TTGTAGACGATGACAAGTCCAAAGTTGAGGAACTTGTGCAGAAGCTGGTCTCCAAGGAGCAGGAATTGGCATGCAAGCAGCAGAGTCTGTCCGAAAAAACAAGCAAAGTTCAACAGCTACAGACGAGTTTGTCAGAAAGGGACAGTGAAATGGCAGAGATCACCATGAGCATGTCTGAGAAAATGGTTGCATTGAACGAAGACAAATTTTCACTGGGAAAGGAAGTAAAGCAGTTAAAGGAGCAACTATTAGCACTGCATAAAGGACAGGAGGAAAATGAAGAGCAGGAGAAACCCACTAGTGAGTGCAAACAGCCCACTCAGGAGAAGGAACATGTGGACCTCTCGCAAGATGACACTGTCGGGTTTGAGACGTGGTTAAAGGAAAAGGACGGTTTGGAGAAACAAGTGGAAAACCAGAAGAAGGAGAATGAGCAGATAAAAAGAAAGCTCCAAGCTACTTTGATAAAGAGGAAGGAGCTTTTAAAGAAAGTGGAGGAAATGAAGCAGGAAGCAGGAAGCTCTCCATCAGGGGATGGGGCAGGACACAGCGACCTAAGATCTTCAGAGCCAGTGAGACCACCCGAAGAAGCACAAACTCAGGATCCACGTAGTATTGACCTGATTAGGGCACTTTCTGAAAAAGAAACAGATTTGCAGAATGTTAACAGAACTCTGCAAGATCAAGAAGCTACTGTTGGTCAGCTTCAGAATTTGGTCGAAGATCTGAGACAAACTCTGCAGGAAAAAACGGATCATGTGAATTCTCTGGAAGCTGATCTATTGGCCAAGCAGTTGGCCATTCAACAGCTAACGTCACAGCAGGCGGTGGAAAAGAAAGGCGTTGAACATGATGAGGGCACTGAAGTAGATTCTGGTAAAAATGTAGCTGAACCCATTGCCACAATGGAAGGGTTGGTAAAAGATAAGCAAACTGAGCTTGAGACTATGCTCTCCACTCTAGAACGAGAGAAAGATCAGCTGCAGAAGAAGCTTGAGGAAGCTGTGAGTTCGCGCAAGGACACGATCAAAAAAGCTCAGGAGAAAAACAGACATCACAGGGAACAAGTGAAACAACAGAAAGAAGAATATAAAGTCTTGCTGGAGAATTTTAACGAGCAAAGTCAGGAGAAAGCAAACATCTGTGAGGAACTTTCAAAAGTGAAAGAGCAGCTGCGGCTATTGGAAGAGAATCCTCCTGCAGCTGTCGTGTTGCAAGCAGGGAAGCTCCTTCCTCAGGGTAATCCTGAGGAATCGACTGTCCCAAAGGAGGAGATACCAGAGGAGAATCAGAATTTAGGCTGGAGCCATGAGTGGGTAGACTCTTCACAAATAGAACCGGTTCAGACGCTCATAGACATATCTGAACCAAGAGGTGAAGATCTTTTGGTGGCACAGTTGAGGGAAGAGCTCCAGAAGGTACATGATGAGAAGAATGACCTTGAATTAAAATTGCAGCATTTGACAGATCTTGAACAGAGAACAAGGGAAGAATCGGCAGAGTCTCGGGATCGAATCTCCGAGTTGCAGGATAGCCACCGCCTCGAGAAGGAGGAGTTACTTAAAGAAGTTGAACTTCTGAGAAAAAGATATCAAGACATAGAAGCACAAGCAGAAGACCTTAAATTAGCTTTAGAGGAAGCTAGGGCTGAAAGTTCTGTCTCCGAACACGTGGCTACACTAAGCAAGGAGATTGAAGAGTTAAAGGCCATTTTGCATAAAAAGGATGAAGAAATAGAACATTTCCATATTCAGTTGAAAGAAAAAGATGCACTCCTCGAAAACTTGCAACAGAAGATATCTGATGAGGACGATCTTGTCAAAGCTTTGCAGAATCGAATGGAAGAGCAAACCAAAGAGTTTGAAGAACAGAGCAAACGCCTCCAAATGGAGATCCTGGAAACTCACCAGAAGCAAGAAGAAGACACTGAAGAGGCAAAGTCCAAACAGCAGATACAGAGGAAGCTACAAGCTGCCCTGATCTCGCGTAAAGAAAATTTGAAGGCAAACAAGTTGCTGAAGGAAGAGCTGGCTGCTGTAAAAACATTGAACGAAGAATTAAGTAGCAAGGTGGGAGAAATGGAGAAAGCTACTGAAGACCTGAGGCAGGACAAAGAACACTTATTGGCAAAATTGTTGAATCTTCAGGAACAAAATGAAAAATTAATCATAGAAGTGGATAAGTCGCTGGCTGAAAACCAGAATCTCAGTGCTTCATGCGAGAGCTTGAAGCTTGTCATTGAAGGTATTGTACAGGAAAAAGGAAGCTTACAGCAGCAGATTGAATTCTTGAAAGGGGAACAAGTGGCAGAAAGCTCAGAGTGGCAACGCAAACACAAAGACCTACAGAAAGAATATGAAACCCTCCTACAGTCCTACGAGAACGTAGGCAGTGAGACTGAAAGGATGCGCCGTGTACTGGAGGTTGGCAAGCAGGAGAAGCAGGAACTGTTCAGTAGGATTCGAGAAGCCGAGGCTCAGAAACTAGAAGTAGAAAAGCAACTTCAGGAGGCTGTTCAGGAGCAGGAGGGTATGAAAGAGAAAATGAGGAAGTTTGCTAAATCGAAGCAACAGAAAATTATGGAGCTTGGAGAAGAAATTGAGAGGCTTCAGGCAGAACAGCAGCCTGAAACAAGAAGCCAGGCTAAGCCATCTGAATCCTTGGACTCAATAGAAAGGCAGCTTCAGGAGGAGCTGCAGAAAGCAAAGAGGGAAACTGAAGAGGTGACAACTGAACTTCAGACATTAAAAGCTCAAAGGGATTCTTTGAACCTTGAGACCGATGCGTTGAGACTACAGCTGGAGGACCTGACCGAGAAGCTGGAAACGAGTCAAAAAGAATTGAAAAAAAATCAAAGCAATGTCATTGAAGAACAGGAAGTTAAGATACAAGAAACAATTGTTGCATCCCTTGCAGTAGAAGTTAAACAAGAATTCACCAATAAATTGGGGTCTTCTATAGAGTCAACTACAACCCATGCCTCTGCTGAGGGCTCACCAGAGGTCTCTGATCGCAGTTTCCATGATGAAATTACCAGGGGCAGACAAGAACTGTCACAGCTGACGGCAAAACTGACGCAGATGGAAAATGACAAACAAATGATAGAGGGCGAGGTGCACGAATTGAAGAAAACTAATCAACTTTTGAAAAGCGAGAAAGACACCTTGGAAGAAGAACTGGTTAAAAATCAGGACGAATTCAAACTGATGCACGAGTCTGTCTCTGAGCTGAAGCAGGAGAACCACCAAATGAAGCAAAAAGTGGAAGAGGTAAAGAAAGAGAAAGCAGCTGCTGAGTCGGATAAAGATGACCTCGAAGAACGACTGATGAATCAGTTGGCTGAGCTGAACGGTAGCATCGCCAACTACCAGCAGGAATCAAAAGACGGCACCGACAAGGTTTCATGCCTGGAACTAACTGCAGAAGACAATCTGAAACAGCTGGACAAGCTGGAAGAAGAGGTGAGGCAGCTCAAGAGGGAGAAAACAGAAGCTGCAGCCAAGATGCAAAAGGACTTTGAGCAAAAAGTGAAGTCTATGCAAAGGGGGAAAGAGGGGAGTAAGATCCACAACAAAGAACTGCAGGAGCTGCTTAAGGAAAAACAGCAAGAGGTCAAACAGCTGCAGAAAGATTGCATCCGGTACCAGGAGAAGATCAGTAATCTGGAAAAGACCATCAAGGCACTAGAATTTGTTCAGCAAGAGACCCAGAAGAGTTTGGATGCCGCGAAGAAGGAAATGGCAGCAAAAATGGAGGATTGCAAGAAGACACAGGCAGAGTTGTTTTCCTGTAAAGTCCGACTCGATGATACCCAAAGTGAGGCAGCTAGGATCCAAGCAGACAACCTGAAACTGAAAGAAGAACTCCAGACCAATGAAAACAAGGCCAGGGAGCAAACCAGCAACATGGAAGAAGAGCACAAGAGAAGACTTAACCTGGAAAAAGATGAACATAGAAAGCAGCTAAGAAGTATGCAAGAAAAAGTGGAAAGTTTGGAGCGTGAGAAAAATCATGCTGAAGACTCTATCAATGCGCTGAAAGACATGTTGGAAAAGAAAAAAGAAGAAACCAACCAGATTCAGGCCAAGTTCAATGAAAATTTGGCCAAGCTGGCAGCCTTCACTCGTAGTATGTCCTCTTTGCAGAATGACCGGGATCGAATCATCGACGAGTCCAAGAAATGGGAAATCAAGTTCAATGATGCGATATTGAAGAAAGAAGAGGAGATCAGGGACAAGGAAGACAACTGCAACATGTTGAAGGACCAGCTAAGGCAGGCTTCCATTCATCGTGAGGAACTGGAAATCAAGCTTTCCAGGTACAGTGAAAAGGTTTTGTGGGTCATTTTCTGGGTTTGTCCTCATGTTGGGGAGCCTCACCCTCTGGCTGCGCACATCAGAAAATCACAAGCAGACTACCCATGGTTTCCCACTGTGTGTGACTGGCAGACAAGACTGCTCAGAAGATTGTCCCTTTTATTCCTTCATTTAGATCAAATACAAAGAACCCAGTCCAGCCAACTTCCCAACTGGCAGGGAAGATGAGAGGCTCAGAAACTATTGGTCTTCCTCCTATAAACTTTTCAAACTCAATCTAATCATTACTTCTTGACCTCCCTCGTTATCACTCCTACTCGCTTAAACATCTGCTTCCTCTACCACTGGTGTACCATTGCTGCAGTCTGTACTATCTACAGGATGCACTGCAGCAACTCACCGAGGCTTCTTTAGCAACACCTCCCAAAACCACTACCTCCATCTTCAAAGATGAAGTAGGAGTGGTCATTGTGGGCTGACTCCATGCTCCTAATTGGTGGTTTATAAGAGTGCTGAAGGTAAGGGCTTGCAAGTAAGTGGCCCATCCATTCAGCTATGAATCAATCTGACATGATACAAAGGAGCAGGAGAGAAGAATATGTCTGAAAATAAGAGCGAATCTCTTACTCAACAAAAAGGGCACAGTAAAGTTATTCAATGGCAGAACTGATCTGAATTAATCGGGTTGAAATCTCATTTTTTTTGAAGAATCTGAACCCAGTATATAGTCATCACATTATTCTCCACTTTTTTCAGATTAATTCTCAGATTTCACGATCAGTTTTGAAATACATTTTTTCCACTCAACTGTTGGCCGAATTGTCAACCCTTAGAATGTTCTGGAACCTCACACTTTTTTGTGCACCTCACGGTTCTATGCATCTCCTCAGCTGCACTTGGGGCAAATGGCCTCTTCTCAGTTCATAGTTCCTTCCATTCTTATGACATGGAAGGAAGGGTTTGATGCAAATAGAACTGGACTTGTTCGAACAGAGATTTGTCAAGTTGTGCTGAATTAGCTTTGCTGCCATGCATTAATATTGTGGATCCTTTTTCCAGGTTGGAGCACAGTGAGCAGGAATGGGAATCAAAGTTCAAATCTGAAGAGGAAAATCACAGGCAGATGATGAAAAAAGTCGAGGATGAAAATGGACAACTCTTGTCAAAATCGGAAGAATTCCAGAAGCTGCACAAGGATTCTCAAAACGAGCTATTGAAGCTAACGGAAGAAGCCAAGAGTCTGAGAGAACAGATCATGGATTTGAAGAGCTCCCTGGAGAAGCTTGAGTCAACCAAAAGTGACCTGGAGAAAAACCTGAGGCAGCGAGAGGCAGAGGTGCAAAATTACCTGCTGACCTGCGAGCAGCTCCAATCTGACCTCCAGAGCTCCAAAGCGCTAACGGAGAAGCTGCACGAAGAGACTGGAGAAAAGGAGGAGAAGATTGTTGCACTCCTGGCAGCAAAAGAGGAGGCTGTTGCCAACGCCATCAGTGAAGCCCAGCAACAACATGCCGAAGAAATCAGGCACTGGGAAAGTCGGGGTAAACGGATAGAAGAGGAGAAATCAGAGGGAGAGCAAGCAATCAGAAAGCTGCAGAGGGAAACTGAAGCTCTGGATGCAAAGCTGAAGAGAACTGAAGAGGATTTAAAGCAACACAAGATAAGGCTGGAGTCTTTTACAAAGTCCATGGCCTCCCTCCAGAATGACCGGGAGAGGGTGTTGAGTGACTACAAACAGCTCGAGCAAAAGCACATTCAGGTGAATGTAGAAAAAGATCAACTGATTCAGGAGGCTGCCACTGAGAACAACAAACTCAAGAACGAATTCAGGAGCCAGCAAGGGCAGAGGGATGATTTGAACGCGGAAAACGCCAAACTCAATGCACAGCTCGTGCGATACAGGGAAGACCTCAACCAGGTGATTTCAATGAAGGATTCTCAGCACAAGCAGCTCCTGAAAACTCAGCTTGAGAAAATCAAAGCGTTGGAGAATGAGAAAACTGACGTGGAGAGACAGTTAAAAGAAGTCGAGAGCAGTTCAGAAGAGCTCAGTCAGGAAAACAAAGCTCTGAAGGAAGAGAAGCAGAATCAGAATGAACAGTTGCAGTTAGCAGAGAAAACCACTGATGAGCTGAAGGCAGAAGTGGAAAGGTTAACGAATGGTGGGCCTGTTCAGGTGCTTCAAAGACAGTTGGATGAGAAGACAGAAGAGGTGGAAAAACTGATCATCAGTCTCTCCTCCATGCAGGAAAAGGTGGCTGAGCTCGAGTTGAAAGTGGTCACGGTTGAAGAGGAAACCGGGCAAAAGCTCAGTACCGCTGAAGCCAAGTACGAGAAGGAACTCCAGAATCTGCAGCATAATGCCGGCATCATGAGAAATGAAACGGAAACGGCAGGGGAGAGAGTGGCCGAACTGGCGAGGGACCTCATGGAAACCGAACAGAGACTGCGGGGAATGATTGAAGAGATTGAGCAACTCAATGGGCAGAACCAGTCTTTCGGGAAAGCCATGAGTTCCCTGCAAGACAACCGAGACCATCTCCTGTTGCAACTTGAAGAATTACAGAGCAAATACACGTCCGACTTGGAGACAGAGAAGAGCAGGAGTGAAAGTTTGTACCAAGATCTAACCCAATCTAAAACCAATTGCCATGAGTTGGTGGAAGAAAAGAATCGTCTGTCCTCAGAGTTGGCAGCTGCGAAGAGCAGCACCATTGAAGACAGCCTCCTGGCCCGCATTGATGAACTGAGCAAGCAGCTTTCTTCCAAACAGCAGGATGTGCATGACTTAACCTTGGAACTAGAAGGCTCAGCCAATCAGCTGAAAGCATTTTCCAAGACTGTGACCACCCTACAGGATGAGAGGGACAGACTGATGGGCGAAGTGGCCAAAAGCAAAAAGGTTCATGAAGTTAAGCAGGGCTCCACATCAACCTCTTCAAAGCCAGGCGAGGTGCAGAGTCTGAGAAACGCTCTGTCTTCATTGCAGAATGACCGGGACAGACTGGTAACTATGGTCTCTGTCACTCTAGGCTTTACATGTAGACTTCTCTCACAGCTTGAAACCATATTTTTGTAGATTCTGTTTTTTCCCTGAGCCTCCCTGCTGCCTCTCATCCATAGCTCTACTACCCATATCCTAACTCGCACCAAGTCCAGCTCACCTGTCATTCCTGTGCTCGCTGACCTACATTGTCACCCAGTCCAGCAGTGCCTCGATTTAAAAATTCTCACCCTTGTGTTCAAATTTCTCCATTGCATCCCTATCTAGTGTAGTAAAACGTTCCTAGGCGTTTCACAGGAGCGTTATCAAGCAAGATTTCACACCGAGCCACATCATGAGATATTAGGATGGATAGTCACAAAAGTAGGATTTAAGGAGCATCTTAAGAGTATAGAGAGGCTTAGGGCCCAGGCAGCCAATGGTGGAGTGATTAAAATCGGGAATGCACAAGAGTCCAGAATTGGAGGAGCGCAGAGATGTCAGAAGGTTGTACGGCTGGAGGAGAACATAAGAACATAAGAAATAGGAGCAGGAGTAGGCCATTTGGCCCCTCGAGCCTGCTCCGCCATTTAAGAAGATCATGGCTGATCAGATCATGGATTCAGCTCCATTCCCCTGTCCACTCCCCATAACGTTTATACTCTTATCGCTCAAAAATCTGTCTATTTCCGCCTTAAATATATTCAATGACTCCATGGCTCTCTGGAGTAGAGAATTCCACAGATTTACAACCCTCTGAGAGAATAACTTTCTCCTCATCTCAGTTTAAAATGGGCGGCCCCTATTCCGGAGACTATGCCCTCAGTCTTAGTTTTCCCTATGAGTGGAAATATCCTCTCTGCATCCACCTTGTCGAGCACCCTCATTATCTTGTATGTTTTGATAAGATCACCTCTCATTCTTCTGGACTCCAATGTGCATAGGCCCAGTTTACTCAACCTATCTTTATAAGTCAACCCCCACATCTCTGGAATCAACCTAGTGAACCTTCTCTGAACAGCCTCCAATGCAAGTATATCTTTCCTTAAATACGGAGACCAAAACTGTATGCAGTACTCTAGGTGTGTCCTCACCAATACCCTGTACAGTTGTAGCAGGACTTCTCTGCTTTTAAACTCTATCCCCCTTGCAATAAAGGCCAACATTCCATTTACCTTCCTGATTACTTGCTGTACCTGCATCCTAACCTTTTATGTTTCATGCACAAGGGCCCCCAGGTCCCTCTGTTCTGCAGCATTTTGCAATTTTTCTCCATTTAAATTATAATTTGCTTTTCTATTTGTTCTGCCAAAGTGGATAACCTCACATTTTCCCACATTATACTCCATCTGCCAATTTTTGCCCACTCACTTAGCCTGTCTCTATCCCTTTGCAGATTTTTTGTGTCCTCACAATTTGCTTTCCCACCCATCTTTGTATGTGTTGGGGAGAGTTTAAACTAGCTTGGCAGGGAGGTGGGAACCTGAGAATAGATTCAGTAGGGAAGGGAGTAAAGCTGGAATTAGAAAGCAAAAATGTAGAAAGTGAGTTTGAAGGACAGAGGAAACGAGCAGGAAAAAAAGATTTAAAAAACCAATTTAAAAGCTCTTTGTCTAAATGCACGTAGCATTCGTAACAAAATAGATCAGTTGACAGCACAAATAGATACAAATGGGTATGATCTGATAGCCATTACAGAGATGTGGTTGCAAGGTGACCAGGACTGGGAACTAAATATTCAAAGGTATTTGACAATTCGGAAGGACAGAAGAAAGGAAAAGAAGATGGGGTAGCTCTGTTGTTGAAGGTTAGGATCAGTGCGTTAGTGAGAAATGATATTTGCTCAGAGGATTAAGATGTTGAATCAGTTTGGGTGGAGATAAGGAATAATAAAGGGAAAAAGTCACTGGTGGGCGTAGTCTATAGGCTCCCTAACAGTAGATACACGGTTGGACGGAGTATAAATCAGAGTATAAATCAAGAAATAATGGAGGCTTGTAAAAAAGGAACGGCAATAATCATGGATGATTTTAACCTTCGAATTGATGGGACAAAGTAAATTGGCCAGGGTAGCCTTGAGAAGGAGTTCATAGAGTGTATCCGGGATAGTTTCCTTAAACAGTACGTTGTGGAACCAACCAGGGAGCAGGCTATATTAGATCTAGTACTGTGTAATGAGGCAGGATTAATAAATGATCTCATAGTAAAAGATCCTCTAGGAATGAGTGACCATAATATGGTTGAATTTCAAATTCAGTTGCAGGGAGAGAAAGTTAGTTCTCAAACCTGGGTCCAAAGCTTAAATAAAGGAGACTACAACGTTATGAGCCTATACTCCCTGGAGTTCAGAAGAATTAGAGGTGATCTTATTGAAACTTGTAAGATAATGGGGGGGCTCAACAAGGTGGATGCAGAGCGAATATTTCCACTCATAGGGGAAACTAAAACTCGGGGACATAGTCTCAGAATAAGGGGACGCCCATTTAAAACTGAGATGAGGAGGAATTTCTTCTCTGAGAAGGTTGTAAATCTATGGAATTCTCTGCCCCAGAGAGCTGTGGAGGCTGGGTCATTGAATATATTTAAGGCGGAGATAGACAGATTTTTGAGCGATAAGGGTATAAAGAGTTATGGGGAGTGGAAAGGGAAGTGGAACTAAGTTCATGATCAGATCAGCCATGATCTTATTGAATGGCGGAGCAGGCTCGAGGGGCCAAATGGCCTACTCCTGCTCCTATTTCTTATGTTTTATGTATCATCAGCAAACTTGGCTACACTACACTCGGTCCCTTCATCCAAGTCATTAATGGAGATGGGGAGGAAAGAGCTAATGCGGTACCTCAGCTTCTTTCAACATTAAGTATTGTTGAAGACATTTGTAAATGTTTTCATTACTTTAAATAATTTTTAAAAATTAATTCTCAGGATGTAGACGTTGCTGGCATTGCCCATCCCTCGTTGCCCTGAGAAGTGGGAGGCGGGCCTCCTCCTTGAACTGCTGCCTTGTTTTGCTGATTAAATTACAAAATGTATTTTATTTAAGATCCAAAAAGGCCATATATTATCTAGCACAGAATTCAATTTATATTTTTTTACTCGGGACAGATTCAGGAAAAAAACAAAACCTGAAAATCAGAAACCGCCACTATATAATGCCAAAAGTGAAAGGAACACTCTGTCCCTCCACTTCCCCCTCAACCCCAGTGTTGCTGTGCTGGGGTCCGACAACCTGCCCCCAATCTTTATCCCCCCCCCCACCCCCGCAGTATCACCGTGCTGTGTTGGACTGTCCTGTCCTCCGCTCCCCCTCACCCCAGTGTTTCTGTGTTGTGCTGGTGTCTTGCACTCTGACCCCTCCCCCAGTGTTTCTGTGTTGTTTTACTTTCCCAATTCTGGTTATAGCTGAAGGAGTTGAAGAGCCTGCAGCAGCAGTATGTGCGGTTCGGGGAGGAGACGGCTGAAATGCCACAGCTCCGGGCACAGCTCGAAGGCCAGAACCGACAGATAGCCGATTACCAGGAGACCCAGGAGAGACTGAAGCAGGAGAGCAGTGCCTGCCAGGAGGAGCTGAGACTGCTAAGGTTAATATTGGATTGTTTATTTATTTTCGGTAGGTTCCTGTTGCTGGCTCGCCCTTCCCTAGTCGAGTTTCCTCATTCTCCAAGCATAGTGTGATCACTGTCGGCCCAAGTTCACTGCCACGAGCAACAAAATATCTCCCCAATGGCTGTCGTACCCAAGGAAGAAAGAAACATTTGAATTTTTATAGTCCTCAAAGCTTCTCTCCATAATTTACACAGTGAATTACTTAGAAGTGCAGTACCTGTTGTTCCAATGGCAAAGGTGACAGAGAACAGAGAGTTGGGATAAATGGTTCATTCTCAGGTTGGCAACCAGTAACTAGTGGGGTACCGCAGGGATCAGTGCTGGGACCCCAACTATTTACAATCAATATTAACGACTTGGAAGAAGAGACTGAGTTTAACATAGCCAAGTTTGCTGACAATACAAAGATGGGAGGAAAAGCAATGTGTGAGGAGGACACAAAAAATCTGCAAAAGGACATAGACAGGCTAAGTGAGTGGGCAAAAATTTGGCAGATGGAATATAATGTTGGAAAGTGTGATGTCATGTGCTTTGGCAGAAAAAATCAAGGAGAAAGTTATTATTTAAATGGAGAAAGATTGCAAAGTGCCACAGTACAGCGGGACCTGGGGGTACTTGTGTGTGAAACACAAAAGGATAGTATGCAAGTACAGCAAGTGATCAGGAAGGCCAATGGTACCTTGGCTTTTATTGGAAAGGGGATGGAGTATAAAAGCAGGGAAGTCTTTCTACAGCTATATAAGGTATTGGTGAGGCCACACCTGGAATACTGCGTGCAGTTTTGGTTTCCATATTTACGAAAGGATATACTTGCTTTGGAAACAGTTCAGAGAAGGTTCACTAGGTTGATTCCAGAGATGAGGGGGTTGACTTATGGGGAAAGGTTGAGTAGGTTGGGCCTCTACTCATTGGAATTTAGAAGAATGAGAGGTGATCTTATGGAAACGTATAAGATTATGAGGGGGCTTGACAAGGTGAATGCAGAGAGGATGTTTCCACTGATGGGGGAGATTAGAACTAGAGGGCATGATCTTGGAATAAGGGGCCGTCCATTTAAAACAGATGAGGAGGAATTTTTTCTCTCAGAGGGTTGTAAATCTGTGGAATTCGCTGCCTCAGAGAGCTGTGGAAGCTGGGACATTGAATAAATTTAAGACAGAAATAGACAGCTTCTTAAACGATAAGGGGTTATGGGGAGTGGGCGGGGAAGTGGAGCTGAGTCCATGATCAGATCAGCCATGATCTTATTGAAGCTCGAGGGGCCGTATGGGCCTACTCCTGCCCCTATTTCTTATGTTCTTATTCTGGGCCATGAATGTCCCACAGACAGCTGGGAGGAGGGAGGAATCTTGGCCAATATCCCATAGACAGAGCTGGGAAGGAGGGAGCAATCTTGGCCAGGTCCTCAGGACGAATCCTTGCACTTCAAAAAGTGCAAGGGGTTTTCAACATGTAACTGAACAGGCCGAAGAGGCCTCAGTTTATTGTCTCACCCAAAGAATGGCATCTCTGACAGTGCAGCACTCCCTCCGTGTGAGCCCAGATTATGTGCTCACATCCTGGAATGGGGCTCAAACCCACAACCTTCTGACTCCTAGTGCGAGTCAATTGACGTCGTCTCTGTTTGGACAAAGCTGTAATGAGGTCTGGAGCCAAGTGGTCCTGGCAGAACCCAAACTGAGCATCGGTGAGCAGGTTATTGCCGAGTAAATACAACCAGTGAGCCAAGCTGACACTGAAAACAACCTGTTGCAAAAAGTTGATGAACTATCTGTGGCCACCACAAGTGTCATATGGAAATGTTGAAAATTTGCAATGTAATCGAGCCGTCTGTGCGACTGAACTATGTTTCTGGTAGCAAGATGCTCGTTACAAAAACTTATTTGCCTCATTAGTTGGCGAGTGCTCCAGACTAGTGATTACAGAGATGGAAGGGAAATTGTAGGGAGGGTCACAAGAAACACTTCAAGCAAAACTATAGAAAATCAGTGCCCCGTGCGTGTCATTCCGCCATCCCACGCGTGTAATTCTGTTGCCCTGTTTTGCAGGTCTGAGAAGTTGTCTTTTGTCGTGCAAAGTGAAAGACTGAAAGAACAGTATCTGATCGCTGTGTCAGATAAGGACAAGCAGATCCAAGAGCTTCAGAACCTGTGCCAGGAGATGAGGCTGAAGGTGACGCAGCAGGTACCAGCCTGGTCTTAACAGCTGTATCAGCTGTTGATATTACTTCTGTGCTTGCTGCTGACTCGGGAACCAAACAGTTATTTCTCCTCCTTTACACCTTCTTCGGGATATTGAGAGCAGTTTGCTCCCAGCCCCAGTGACTGCTGGAGTACAGGAGCAGCAGTTTTCCTCAGCCCACATGGGGCTAGACAGGGTCAAGGTCAGCACAGGATCTTGCTCCTAATCACTCTCCAGTGACTTCTGCTGTGCCTGTGCACATGGGCATCACGTGCGGGCTCGGCTGTGCTGCCCTTGAGTACCGCGTCAGCACTGGCTGTCTGGACTCGCACATGACGAATGATCACTCAGACCAAGCGCTGAGTGACAGCTGGCTCCTGTGGAGTGCTACCCCAGCGTGGCCTGGGTCTTCACAGGGGCAGAGGTATACCTGGGAGGAACGAGTGCAGGACAGCATGGAGCTGCCATCAGGTGATGGAGTGTGGCTTTGTGCCAATGATTCCTGCACAGGGTGTCACGGGGGGAATGAGACGAGCTGAGGTCTGGAGCCTCGTGACATTGAGGCAGGGAGCAGAATCTTTTTTTATCAAAATAAAAGTTCTAATAATATTGCATCTGTCAAACAGGCACCTGAAGAGGCTGCTAATCCTGGCGAGACCCGTAAAGGAAAACTGCAGACTGAGAACATCCAGCTTAGGTGCCAACTGAACGACAGCCTAAAAGAGCTGCATCAGAAGGAGCTTCGCATCCAGAAACTCAACAGTAAGGTGTGTGCAGCAGCAGGTGTGTTTTTATCCCCGTGTGTGGGGGAAACGAGAGTCGGCATCTTCTGCTAGTCATGTTTCTCACCCCTGGCTATCCTTGTCCCTGGGCACCGGCAATCCTCTGGCTCAGTACCAAACCAGGCTGGCCCTTGTTCGCCAGGAGGCTCAGTACCAAATCAAGCCCTGAGCAACGAAGACTAGGGGAAGATCCAGAATGAGCAAACATTACATGGGAGGAAAAAAAGAGGGAAAATAACCTGGGACAGAAAGCAAACACTTCATGTGTGAAGTCACGGAAAGGCTCGCAGGCTGATAACAGTCTGTCAGGCTGCAACGCCAACGTTCCTCCCATGGCCGCAGTCACCTTTATACCTGGGGAGGGCCGATAGAGGGGTTAGCCCTATGGGGTGGGGGAAGGGCGAGGGTCTGGTACTGAGTCTCCTGGTGAACAAGGGCCGGCCTGGTTTGGTACTGAGCCAGAGGATTGCCGGTGCCCGGGGAGGGGTGAGAAACATGACTAGCGGAGATAAAACCAGCTGGCTCTATTTCCCCCCCCCCCCCCCCGCCCTCCCCTGAAGGTGCTCACTCTCTTCCCCCCTCTCCTGAAGGTGCTGACTCTCTCCCCCCTCCCCTGAAGGTGCTGACTCTCTTCCCCCCTCCCCTGAAGGTGCTGACTCTCTTCCCCCCTCCCCTGAAGGTGCTGATTCTCTCCCCCCTCCCCTGAAGGTGCTGACTCTCTTCCCCCCTCCCCTGAAGGTGCTGACTCTATCCCCCCTCCCCTGAAGGTGCTGACTCTCTTCCCCCCTCCCCTGAAGGTGCTGACTCTCTTCCCCCCTCCCCTGAAGGTGCTGACTCTCTCCCCCCTCCCCTGAAGGTGCTGACTCTCTTCCCCCCCTCCCCTGAAGGTGCTGACTCTCTCCCCCCCTCCCCTGAAGGTGCTGACTCTCTTCCCCCCTCCCCTGAAGGTGCTGACTCTCTCCCCCCTCCCCTAAAGGTGCTGACTCTCTCCCCCCTCCCCTGGTGCTGACTCTCTTTCCCCCCTCCCCTGAAGGTGCTGACTCTCTCCCCCCTCCCCTGAAGGTGCTGACTCTCTTTCTCCTCCCCTGAAGGTGCTGACTCTCTCCCCCCTCCCCTGAAGGTGCTGACTCTCTCCCCCCCCCCCCTCCCCTGAAGGTGCTGACTCTCCCCCTCCCCTGAAGGTGCTGACTCTCCCCCCTCCCCTGAAGGTGCTGACTCTCCCCCCTCCCCTGAAGGTGCTGACTCTCCCCCCTCCCCTGAAGGTGCTGACTCTCTCCCCCCTCCCCTGAAGGTGCTGACTCTCCCCCCTCCCCTGAAGGTGCTGACTCTCCCCCCTCCCCTGAAGATGCTGACTCTTCCCCCCCCCACCCCACTCCCCTGAAGGTGCTGACTCTCCCCCCTCCCCTGAAGGTGCTGACTCTCCCCCCTCCCCTGAAGGTGCTGACTCTCTCCCCCCTCCCCTGAAGGTGCTGACTCTCCCCCCTCCCCTGAAGGTGCTGACTCTCCCCCCTCCCCTGAAGGTGCTGACTCTCCCCCCTCCCCTGAAGGTGCTGACTCTCCCCCCTCCCCTGAAGGTGCTGACTCTCCCCCCTCCCCTGAAGGTGCTGACTCTCCCCCCCCCCCCCCTCCCCTGAAGGTGCTGACTCTCTTCCCCCCTCCCCTGAAAGTGCTGACTCTCTCCCCCTCCCCTGAAGGTGCTGACTCTCTTCCCCCCCCCCTCCCCTGAAGGTGCTGACTCTCTTCCCCCCCCCCCCCTCCCCTGAAGGTGCTGACTCTCCCCCCTCCCCTGAAGGTGCTGACTCTCTCCCCTCCCCTGAAGGTGCTGACTCTCTCCCCTCCCCTGAAGGTGCTGATTCTCTCCCCCTCCCCTGAAGGTGCTGACTCTCCCCCCTCCCCTGAAGGTGCTGATTCTCTCCCCCCTCCCCTGAATGTGCTGACTCTCTCCCCTGAATGTGCTGACTCTCTCCCCTGAATGTGCTGACTCTCAAAGCAGCTAGGGATGGGCAATAAATGCCAGCAATGCCCACATCCCAAGAATGAATTGCAAAACAAGACCTGCTGCAGTATTCCAACATTTGCAGTTTTTCCTTGTGGGCTCTATCAAAGATAAGATGAAACTGTACTTGCCTGTTACATGTTCTCGAATTCCATAGTGTGTGTATCTTTTCCTCCCTCACCCTCGCCCCCTCCATGCCACCTGCAGATGTCCCTCGTGTTTGAGGAGAAGATTGCGCTCTCGTCCCAGGTGCGGGGAACTAGCCAGAACCTGCGTGACACGCAGCACCGACTGAACGAGTTACAGGCGCGTCACGTAACCCTCGAACGCCAGCTGCAGGCTTCCACAGGACTGCTGGACGAGAAGGTGGGTGAAAGGAGGATAAGGAATTGAGGGAGTGAACAGCTTAATCGCCAGATCTGTGTGCACCAGGGCACTGAGTGATAGTTATTGTTGGGAAAGGGTGAATCTTGAAACCTGGGAAGGATTGCAGCCTGTTACTCACTCCCGGAAATCTGTTATTCTATATATAAACTCCCCCGAACCCCTCGATTAGATTGCAGCCTGTTACTCACTCCAGGGAATCTATTATTCTATGCAATATAATGTGATGTTTTGGGTGCTGTAGTGTGGTGTTTCGGGGTACTATATTGTCCGTTTTGACTCCTCTGCATGGTTATGTTTTTTGGCCTATAGACTGACCCCACTGTTGACGCTGCCCCTGGTGGCCCCCAGGAGAAAGGCAGAATCGAGGTCAAGGAAACAGAGCTGAGACATCTGAAGCAAAGGTAATAACCGTGACAGAATCCCGCGCCCTTTTGTTGATGCTGCACCGTGAAACAGCAAATGCACACAAGTGTTCTGGTGCGGGTATCTGTCGAGCCGTGCCCTGGACCATCACATCTCTGCCCTCCACAGCAGAACTGTTGTGGAGCACAGGGACTGTTGTTATGTCGGTAACCTTTTCCTTACCCTGCGTTGATCTGCCTCTCACTCCAGAATTTTCCTGCCTTTTCCCTTAAACAGTGTAATTCATGATAGACTCCTCTGGTGCCTCTGTCAAATGGCCACTCTTGTGAGAGCTCAGCTGTGCGCGGGCTATTTGACTTTGTGAGACATCACAACTGAGGCCAATCCCGCACTCATTTGTCTTCACGGCGGACTTTGCAGCAGGGGTCACTGGACAGCAATCGGTAGCAGGATCTTGCCTCGTTCTCCCCTCCCCCATAAACCCGAGAACACTGAGGCACATTATCATCACTGGTATCACTTAACATGGGGTATAACGACACATCAGGGCGAGGGAGGAATTTCTGGATAGTTTTATCCAGAACACAGTCACACCTCAGAGGAAAGCACAGGTTCAGGAAGGGGAGGGTGTGACTGTCGGGGAGCTGGCTGGGAGGGGTTAAGAAGGAAGGTCTGCAGACACTTGTCCAACAGGTGCGATGTATTGGCTACCTGTGAGGACAAGAAGAAAGACTACGGGGAGGACAGCCACAAAGCAGACCAAGGCACTGTGGCTCAGAAGGCTTTCCCGGGATGGGGCGAGAGGGGGGGGGGGGCGGGTGGGTGGGGGGTCAAGCAAAATAGTGATGGGGAATTCTATAATTGGGGATAGATAGCGCCTTCTGCAGCCACGAATGAGAGTCTCGAAGGGTGTGTTGCCTACCCGGCACCAGGGTAAGGGATATCTCGAGGTGGCTGGTGAGGAATTTGGAAAAGGAGAGAGAAAAATCCAGTTGTCGTGGTCGATGTTGGAACAAACGACATAGGTAGGAACAGAGAGGAGGTACTGCTGAGGGAGTATCAAGAGTTAGGAACTAAATTAAAAAACAGGACCTTGAGAGTAATAATTGCTGGATTATTGCCCGAGCCATGTGCAAATCGGCATAGAAGCAGTTAGATCAGGAGAATTAACACATGGCTAAAGGTCTAGTGTGGGAAAAAGGGGTTCTTTTCAGTGTTTTATACAATTCAAACATAACCTCCCTGCTCTTGTATTCTATGCCTTGGCTAATAAAGGCAAGCATTCCGTATGCCACCTTAACCACCTTATTTACCTGTCCTGCTACCTTCAGGGATCTGTGAACATGCACTCCAAGGTCCCTTTGTTCCTCTGCACTTAGTGTCATACCATTTATTGTGTATTCCCTTGCCTTGTTAGCCCTCCGCAAATGCATTACCTCACACTTCTCAGGATTGAATTCCATTTGCCACTGTTCTGCCCACCTGACCAGTCCATTGATATCTTCCTGCAGTCTACAGCTTTCTTCTTCATTATCAACCATACGGGCAACTTTTGTATCATCTGCAAACTTTTTAATCATACCCTCTACATTCAACTCTAAATCATTGATACTTACCACAAAAAGCAAGGGACCAAGTACTGAGTCCTGCGGAACCCTACAGGAAACAGTCACAAAAACGGCCATCGACCATTACCCTTCATGTAATTTCGAAGGGTCATCGACCCGAAATGTTAACTCTGCTTTCTCTCCACAGATGCTGCCTGACCTGAGATTTCCAGCATTTTCTGTTTTTATTCCAGATTCCAGCATCCGCAGTATTTTACTTTTGGACCATTACCCTTTGCTTCCTGCCTCTGAGCCAATTTTGGATCCAACTTGGCACTTTGCCTTGGATCCCATGGGCTTTTACTTTCGTGACCAGTCGGCCATGTGGGACCTTATCAAAAGCTTTGCTAAAATTCATATAGACTACATCATACACACTATCCTCATCGA
Organism: Pristiophorus japonicus; assembly: GCF_044704955.1. Lineage (NCBI taxonomy): Eukaryota > Metazoa > Chordata > Chondrichthyes > Pristiophoridae > Pristiophorus > Pristiophorus japonicus. The sequence goes on along the minus strand of NC_091989.1, from coordinate 27,128,273 downwards.
CCCTCCTCGTTACCTCCTCAAAAAATTAAATCAATTTAGTCAGACACGACCCTCCCTTAACAAATCCATGCTGACTGTCCTTGATTAATCCGTGTCTTTCTAAATGAAGATTTATCCTGAAACTCAACATTTTTTCTAATAATTTTCCCACCACCAAGGTTAGGCTGACTGGCCTGTAATTACTCGGTCTATCCCTTTCTTCCTTTTTAAACAATGGTACGTTAGCAGTCCTCCAGTCCTCTGGCACCACACCTGCAGCCAGAGAGAATTGGAAAATGATAGTTAGAGCCTCTGCTATTTCCTCTTTTGCTTCCCTTAACAGCATGGGATACATTTCATCCGGGCCTGGGGATTTATTCACTTTGAAAGATGCTATGCCCCATAATACTTCCTCCCTCACTATGTTTATTTTATCTAATATTTCACACTCCTCCCCCCTCATTGCAACATCTGCATCACCCCTCTCTTTTGTGAAAACAAAAGCAAAGTATTCATTAAGAACCATACCCACGTCTTCCGTCTCCACACACACGTTACCTTTATGGTCTCTAATAGGCCTTACTCTTTCGTTAGTTATCCTCTTGTTCTTAATGTATTTACAAAACATCTTTGCGTTTTCCTTGATTTTACTTGCCAAATTTTTTCATGCTCTCTCTGCTTTCCTAATTTCCTTTTTAATTTCACCCCTGCACTTTCTATACTCCTTTAGGGTTTCTGCAGTATTGAGCCCTTGGTATCTGTCATAAGCCTCCCTTTTTTCTTTATCCTTCCCTGTATGCCCCTTGAGAGAAGACAAGAGTAATGCAGTGGATGTAATGTATCTAGGTTTCCCAAAGGGCTTTAATAAGGTACCACAAGGTGTCAGCTGTGGCTCAGTTAGTAGCACACTCACCTCTGAGACAGAAGGTTGTGGGTTCAAGTCCCACTCCAGGGACTTGAGCACACAAATCTAGGCTGACACTCCAGTGCAATGCTGAGGGAGTGCTGCACTGTCGGAGATGCCGTCTTTCGGATGAGACGTTAAACTGAGTCTGCTCTCTCAGGTGCATGCAACAGATCCCACGGCACTATTTCGAAGAAGAGCAGGGGAGTTGTCCCCGATGTCCTGGCCAATATTTGTCCCTCAATCAACATAACAAAAACAGATTATCTGGTCATTATAGCAGAAAGCCTCACTACATTTAAAAATACTTGGATGTGCACTTGAAGTGCTGTAACCTACAGGGCTACAGACCAAGAGCTGGAAGGTGGCATTTGGCTGGATAGCTCTTGGTCGGCCTGGACACGATGGCCCGAAATGGCCTCCTTCCGTGCTGTAAATTTCGATGATTCTATGATTCTTATCACATTGCTGTTTGTGGGAGCTTGCTGTGCGCAAACTGGCTGCCGCGTTTCCCACATTACAATAGTGACTATACTCCAAAAAGTACTTAATTGACTGTAAAGCGCTTTGAGATGTCCAGTGGTCATGAAAGGTGCTGTATAAATGCAAGTCATTCTTTCCTTCTTTCACATAATAGACTAATGAATAAGGCCAGAACATGCGGAGTCAGGGCACAAGTTGCAGAATGGATGGCTAGCTGGCTGCAAGACTGAAAACAGAGAGTTAAGGGTAAAGGGTAGCTATAGAGCGGCATAAGGTAGGAAGTGGGGTCATAAGAACACAAAAATTAGAAGCAGGAGTAGGCCATTCTGTCCCTCAAGCCTGCTCCACCATTCAATAAGATCATGGCTGATCTTCTACCTCAAATCCCACTTTCCTGTACTGTCCCCATATCCCTTAATATTCAAAAATCTATCGATCTCTGCCTTGAATATACTCAAAGACTGAGCCTCCACAGCCCTCTTCCAAAGATTCACCACCCTCTGAGTGAAGAAGTTTCTCCTCATCTCAGTCCTAAATGGCCGACCCCTTATTCTGAGACTGTGACCCCTGGTTCTAGACTCCTCAGCCCAATGGAAACATCCTCCCTGCAGCTATCCTGTCTAGCCCTGTAAGAATTTTGTATATTTCAATTGAATCACTTCTCATTCTTCTAAACTCTGGAGAATATAGGCCTAGTCTACTCAATCTCTCCTCATAGGACAATCCCCCCATCCCAGGAATCAATCTAGTGAACCTTTGTTGCACTCCCTGTATGGCAATTATATCCTTCCTTAGGTAAGGAGACCAAAACTGTATACAATACTCCAGGTGTGGTCTCACCAGGGCCTTATATGATTGCAATAATATGTCCTTACGCTTGTACTCTCATCCTCTTGTAATAAAGGCCAACGTATCATTTGTTTTCTTAATTGCCTGCTGTACCTGCACGTTAACTTTCAGTAATTCGTGTACAAGGGCACCCAGGTCGCTCTGCTTGCCAATCTCTCACCATTTTAAAAAAAATACTCTACTTTTCTATTTTTCCTACCAAAGTGGATAACTTCACATTTCTCCAAATTATATTCCATTGCCATGTTCTTGCCCACTCACTCAGCCTGTCTACATCCCCTTGAAGCCTCTTTGCACCCACCTCACAACTTACATTCCCACCTAGCTTTGTATCATCAGCAAACTTAGATATATTGCATTTGGCCTCCGCATCCAAATCATTGATATAGATTGTGAATAGCTGGGGCCCCAGCACTGATCCCTGCAGTACCCCAGTAGTTAAAGCCTGCAACCCGAAAATGACCCGTTTATTCCTACTCTCTGTTTTCTGTCCGTTAACCAATCCTCAGTCCATGCTAGTATATTGCCCCTAATTCCATGAGCCCTAATTTTATTTAATTATCTCTTGTGTCATCATCATCATAGGCAGTCCTTCGAATCGAGAATGACTTGCTTCCACTTCGAAAAGTTCACAGGTGTTTCAATGAAGGACCTAAAATTCCAGGTCCTGAACTAAATCTTGAAGGGTGGAAAACGCCTGTGCGTGGATTTTTTTAACGTTGCACACCAGCCACCACACGGGCTTGACAGAGTTAGGTCTTGGTCCAGTGGCAAGGATTAACCAAGACGACTGGAGACCAGCTCTGTTGCACGCACACATATCGCAGTGTGGGCAGGCCCGTGCTGCCCCTGGGCCCTCGCCTCTTCTGGGCCCCGAACTCACGCCTCTCCTGGGCCTCGATCACGTCCCTCTACAATCTCTCGCCGCTCCTTCGCCCCGACCTTGCCGCTCCGACCTTGCCGCTCCTGCTGTACCTGCCCACGCTCCAATCACCGACCTGGATCTTGGTGACATCCAATCCAGTCGGCCTCTCGCTGCCTTTGCTCTCCTGCTCCAGCACGTGCTGCTCTATGGAGTGGTACGCCGCCACTCTGCTCCTTCCACTTCCCAGCCTGCTCGGATGGTGCTCACAGGCCGGGGGCCGTTACAGATGTCCAGCTCACATGTTTATAGATCCTTGGGTTAATCCTTCCATCCATTTACACCACCTCTTGTGTAGCACCTGATCAAATGCCTTCTGAAAATCCAAATACATCACATCCACTGGTTCCCCCTTATCTATTCTACTAGTTACAACCTCAAAAAACTCTTAACAGATTTGTCAAACATGATTTCCCTTTCAGAAATCCGTGTTGACTCTGCCCAATCCTATTATTATTTTCTAAGTGCCCTGTTACCACATCCTTAATAATAGATTCTAGCATTTTCCCTACAATTGATGTCAGGCTAACTGGTCTGTAGTTTCTCGTTTTCTCTCTTCCTCCTTTCTTAAATAGCGGTCCCACAAGGATCAGTGCTGGGAGCACTGTTGTTTACAGTTTATATTAACGATTTAGATTTTAGAATCAAAAACATAATTTCTAAATTTGCGGCAAAACCAAATTGGGGGTGATGGTCAATACTGAAGGGGACTGCAATACATTAAAAGGAAACATTAATAAGCTTTCAAATGAGCGTATAATGAGCAAATGAATTTCTTCATAGAAGAGTGAGGTATTCTGTTTTGGTTAAAGAATGAGGTCCCATATTACTTGGAAAATAAGAATCTAAATGGAGCAGAGGAGCAAAGGGTTCTGGGAGTACAAATACACCAATCACTAAAAGCAGCGCCGCAGGTTAATAAGGCCATAAAAAGCAAACCAAGCACTAGGGTTATTTCTAGAAAGGTAGAATTGAAAAGTAGAGAAGTTATGCTAAACATGTATCTACCTTTGGTTAGAGCACACTTAGAGTATGTGTACAGTTCTGATCACCATATAAAAAGGATATGGAGGCACAGGAGAGGATTTAGAAAGATTTACAACGTTGATACTAGAACTGCGAGGTTATACCAGGAAAGGCTGGGTCTCTTTTCTCTTGAAAAGAAAAGCGGAGGGGTGACCTAATAGAGGTCTTTAAAATTATGAAAGGTTTTGATGGAGTAGAGTGTTTCCACTTGTGGGGAAAAGCACAACTAGAGACCATCAATGTAAGATAGTCACCAAGAAATCAAATGAGGAATTCAGAAGAAACTTCTTTACCCAGAGAGTGATGAGAACGTGGAACTCGCTACCACAGGTTGAGGTGAATAGTATCGATGTGTTTAAGGGGAAGCTCAATAAGCATATGAGAGAGAAAAGAATTGAGATTATAGAGATGGATGAGGAAAGACGGGAGGAGGCTCGAGTGGAGCATAAACGGCGGCATGGACTGGTTGGGCCAAATGGCCTGTTGCTATGCTGCATATTCTATGTAACCGGTACCATTACTGATATTACGGACTGAAATGGGACTTTTTTTTGGACGCATGGAGTTATCTTAACACAAATGAAACTGAGTATCTGGTCCACATACCCATTACTCTGCGGGAGATCGTACTCATCTCAACACCCCCTTGAGGCTTGTTCATTTGATGCTGTCTTTCAGCTCACAATACAAGTACATCGAATCATAGAGCTATCCAATTAGTCCCATTCCCTGGCTCTTTCCCCATAGCCCTTTAAATCTTTCCCTTCATTATTTATGACTGAGCATCTGACAAGAGAGTCTCCATTCCTCTCTTGCATGGCTTGTTCATTTAAAATTATCCACAACCATTTTGGCATAGCTTTTCAATTTCTCGGTCATTACAATTAATCCCATTAAACGCATTCCTTTCCTCTGCTGCAGGGCCCATTTCTTAAATGTATTTCTGATTAAAAGCTGCTGTTTTTGCAGTTTAACTTCCTCTCTCTGAATAGCTCTCTAAAGTGCACTGAGGCTCTGTGATACCAGGAAGGGTAGTGGGCAGCAGTGAGATCTGGAAAGAGAGAAAGTGCCGGAAACAGCACAACAGGTGTGCCAGCATCTGAAAGAGAGGAGGCTCGTTAACACTCTGGGAGGATTCCCCCCATCAAATGTGATTGACATGCTGCGCCTTTCTAGAGGGTTTGATGGAGCAGTGTAGAGGGATACTCTGTAACCCGTGCTGTACCTGCCTGGGAATGTTTGATGGGACAGTGTCGCGGGAGCTTTACTCTGTATCTAATCCGTGCTGTACCTGCCCTGGGAGTGTTTCTTGTGACAGTGTAAACAGTTTGGTTAGCTTTTTGGATTGCTTTGATTCTAGATATTTTTTGTTTCTGTGTTTCTGACTGCCCTTGTACATGAACTTTTGTTCCCCGCATGCCAGACGGTGTTTACACCTGCCCTGATATCTAGGTAGCATTTGGAGCATGCTCAAGAAATGAGTAGATGCCCTGTTTTCAGATTATCTCGGCTAGAGACTCTGTCCAATATCTTCATGATATTCTCCTTGTAAGAACATAAGAAATAGGAGCAGGAGTAGGCCATACGGCCCCTCGAGTCTGCTCCGCCATTCAATAAGATCATGGCTGATCTGATCATGGACTCAGCTCCACTTCCCCGCCCGCTCCCCATAACCCCTTAGCCCCTTATCCCCTTATCGTTTAAGAAACTCTCTATTTCTATCTTAAATTTATTCAATGTCCCAGCTTCCACAGCTCTCTGAGGCAGCGAATTCCACAGATTTACAACCCTCTGAGAGAAGAAATTTCTCCTCATCTCTGTTTTAAATAGGCGGCCCCTTATTCTAAGATCAGGCCCTCTAGTTCTAGTCTCGCCCATCAGTGGGAACATCCTCTCTTCATCCACCTTGTCAAGCCCCCTCATAATCTTATACGTTTCGATAAGATCACCTCTCATTCTTCTGAATTCCAATGAGTGTGAGGCCCAACCTACTCAACCTTTCCTCATAAGTCAACCCCCTCATCCCCGGAATCAACCTAGTGAACCTTCTCTGAACTGCCTCCAAAGCAAGTATATCCTTTCGTAAATATGGAAACCAAAACTGCACGCAGTATTCCAGGTGTGGCCTCACCAATACCTTATATAGCTGTAGCAAGACTTCCCTGCTTTTATACTCCATCCTCTTTGCAATAAAGGCCAAGATACCATTGGCCTTCCTGATCACTTGCTGTAGCTGCATACTATCCTTTTGTGTTTCATGCACAAGTACCCCCAGGTCCCGCTGTACTGCGGCACTTTGCAATCTTTCTCCATTTATATAATAACTTGCTCTTTGATTTTTTTCTGCCAAAGTGCATAACCTCATACTTTCCAACATTATACTCCATCTGCCAAATTTTTGCCCACTCACTTAGCCTGTCTGTGTCCTTTTGCAGATTTTTTGTGTCCTCACACATTGCTTTTCCTCCCATCTTTGTATCGTCAGCAAACATGGCTACGTTACACTCAGTCCCTACTTCCAAGTCATTAATATAGACTTGGAAGATATAGACTTGTCTATAGACAATAAATAGTGGAACTGGTTTAGAAGTTGCACTCCAGGACAATGAAGTAGTGGATGGAACAGTGCAAGTCTAAACATGAGCAATTATTGCAGATGTTTCTGCACAAAGCTGTCTGCGGTGCTGCACTCTAAAATAATCTCTTCAACACATGCACTCGGCCAAGAGAACAAGTTAATTCTATTTACAAACTACAGTCCAGAGATGTCAAGGGTCATTGTACTTGGACTAACAGCAACAAAACTTGTATTTCACCAGTTATTTTCCTCCCCTTTCCTTCCCCCCCCCCCCCCCCCTCCTCTCCTGAAAGCACTGGCATTTGCTGAGACCCTGTTTCTGCTGTTCTTCATTTGTGACTCTGGGCACTGAGCGCTGTCAGATAGTTAGTGTGGAGGTCCCGACCTGCGTGAGAACCAGCGGCAGGTCGGGCCATAAAAGGAGCGGAGGTGCGGCAGCCTGGAGCAGGGTGGAGCAGCGCGAGCTGGTGCAGGAGGGTGACGTCATCAAGGTCCAGGTCGGTGATTGGAGCGTGGGCAGGTATAGCAGGAGAGACGTGAGTTCGGGGCTAGGGGCCCAGGGGCAGCACGGGCCAGCCCACACTCCCGATATGTGTGCGCACTCGGTCCGTGCAGCACAGCTGGTCTCCAGTCGTCTTGGTAATCCTTGCCACTGGACCAAGACCGAGCTCTGACAAGCCTGTATGGGGGCTGGTGAGCAATGGCCACCACACGTTAAAAAAATCCACGCACAGGCATCTTCCACCCTTCAGTATGTAGTTCGTGACCTGGAATATTAGGTCCTTCATTGAAACACCTGTGAACTCATCCCTTTTTGGTGTGGAAGCAAGTCATCCTCGTTTTGAGGGATGGCCCATGATGGTGATGGACAATAATATAGACTTGTCTTCAGAAGCTGGTGGAATAACACTAACCGAGTCTGACTTAGACTTTAACTGGCGAACCGTAAGGGAACAAGTGAATAGTATATTTCACGGCAGTTCTTTAGCTTAAGGATCCTCGTTTTAATAGAAAATAACACGTTTCACAACTTTATGCTAAACTCTATTGCGATTCATTTTCTTACACGTTGCTTCGGTTTTCTTTTCCCACTATCGATGTTATCGGACTTTGCAACTTTGGAGTTTCCTGATACACTCCAGTCTCTTCATAGGTTGAATCTGATTTGAGAAAGAACTGGGTGGTAAATATCTTTGAAACAGTTACTGATCACAAGCTAAATTTAAATAACTGCTTCTTAAATTTTAAAAACACCATGGCAAATATAAACATATTTGAAACAATCACATAGAATGTTTGTATTTGAATTGAGTGCTATGGCCCTTTGTTGGACATGTTATTCAGACAAACAGACTACCCAGATATATCAGATGGTGGGAGACACTGCCCAATATGGAAGTGACTGACAGAGAGTAGGAAGGCCCTGGACTAATCTGATGGCTAGCTAGCCTCAGCTCCTCAGGGTTAGGGAAATGGGGTGGTGGGGAAATATAATCTGGAGTCCCTGCTTTCCATTCCTATCCAGTGGCTCATGCTGGAAGGTGTGTGGACAGGAGGTGAGGCTTAGGCTTATGTGTGATGCTCTTGGTGGTCGAATAACCGACAGACACTCACTGTCTGAGGTCACTGATGGCCCTGGGGAATGTATTGTGTGCTGACCAGTACTCATCGATCCGTATCCCAGTCGATCACCGCCTTCAGGGGAGGGGCAGGAATAAATGGGGAGGTGCAGGGGGTGGATGGAGAAGATACTGTTCTTGAAAATGGGTTGCATCGACTATATTTGAATATGGAAGATTAAGGGGTGGTCTAATTGAGGTGTTTTCAGACGGTTAAAGGGTTTGATAGGGTTGATGGAGAGAAACTATTTTCTGATGGGGGAGTCCCAAACAAGGGGCATAACCTTAAAATTAGAGCTAGGCCATTCAGGGGTGACGTCAGGAAGCACTTCTTCACACAAATGGTAGTGGAAATCTGGAACACTCTTCCCCAAAACACTGTTGAGGCTGCTGATCAGTTGAAAATGTCAAAACGGAGAGTGCTAGACTTTTATTAGGCGGGGTATTGAGGGACCTGGGGGTAAATGCAGTTACAATATAGATCAGCCATGGTCTCATTGAATGGCAGAACAGGCTTGAGGTGCTGAATGGCCTCCTATTCCTATGTTCCTATGAAAACCATTGCTTTTCTCGGTCTGCGTTTCACAGGCTACATGAAGCCAAACAAGTGCAGGACAGAATTGAGCAAGAACTGAGTCGATCGGAGGGCTCACTGGCTGAAGAACAGGAAAAGCGATTGGCTGCTGAGGAAGCCCTGCTGTCAGCAGAACATCGACTCAAAAGGTAAGAGGAGGATGGGGCAAACCATTTCAATAATAGGGGGAAGGAATAGGGCATTCTACTAAATGGAGGTGAGAGAATGCGTACTCCATTTAAAATGGGGGCAAGAGAATGGGGCGTTTGTATAAAGGTCTAAGGATAGCAGAGGGAAAGACATCATCTTAGAACTGATGCAGACTCTTAAAAGCAAAATGGGACAAACAGGGAGAGGTGTTAGACTGGACGAGTCTCTCCCGTTTTCAAAGATCAACCCCACCTACCCACCTTCTCCAGTATCCCTACCCCCCCACCTCCCGTATCCCTACCCCCCCCCACCTCCCGTATCCCTACCCCCCCACCTCCCGTATCCCTACCCCCCCACCTCCCGTATCCCTACCCCCCCCACCTCCCGTATCCCTACCCCCCCACCTCCCGTATCCCTACCCCCCCACCTCCCGTATCCCTACCCCCCCCACCTCCCGTATCCCTACCACCCCCCACCTCCCGTATCCCTACCCACCCCACACCTCCCGTATCCCTACCCCCCCACCTCCCGTATCCCTACCCCCCCCACCTCCCGTATCCCTACCTCCCGTATCCTTGCCCCCCACCTCCCGTATCCCTACCCACCCCACACCTCCCGTATCCCTACCCCCCCACCTCCCGTATCCCTACCCACCCCACACCTCCCGTATCCCTACCTCCCGTATCCTTGCCCCCCACCTCCCGTATCCCTACCCCCCCGCCTCCCGTATCCCTACCCCCCCACCTCCCGTATCCCTACCCCCCCCACCTCCCGTATCCCTACCCCCCCCACCTCCCGTATCCCTACCCCCCCCACCTCCCGTATCCCTACCCCCCCCACCTCCCGTATCCCTACCCCCCCCACCTCCCGTATCCCTACCCCCCCACCTCCCGTATCCCTACCCCCCCCCACCTCCCGTATCCCTACCCCCCCACCTCCCGTATCCCTACCCCCCCACCTCCCGTATCCCTACCCCCCCCCACCTCCCGTATCCCTACCCCCCCACCTCCCGTATCCCTACCCCCCCACCTCCCGTATCCCTACCCCCCCACCTCCCGTATCCCTACCCACCCCACACCTCCCGTATCCCTACCTCCCGTATCCTTGCCCCCCACCTCCCGTATCCCTACCCCCCCCGCCTCCCGTATCCCTACCCCCCACCTCCCGTATCCCTACCCCCCACCTCCCGTATCCCTACCCCCCCCACCTCCCGTATCCCTACCCCCCCCACCTCCCGTATCCCTACCCCCCCCACCTCCCGTATCCCTACCCCCCCACCTCCCGTATCCCTACCCCCCCACCTCCCGTATCCCTACCCCCCCCCCACCTCCCGTATCCCTACCCCCCCACCTCCCGTATCCCTACCCCCCCCACCTCCCGTATCCCTACCCCCCCACCTCCCGTATCCCTACCCCCCCACCTCCCGTATCCCTACCCCCCCACCTCCCGTATCCCTACCCCCCGCCTCCCGTATCCCTACCCCCCCACCTCCCGTATCCCTACCCCCCCCCCACCTCCCGTATCCCTACCCCCCCACCTCCCGTATCCCTACCCCCCCCCCACCTCCCGTATCCCTACCCCCCCCACCTCCCGTATCCCTACCCCCCCACCTCCCGTATCCCTACCCCCCCACCTCCCGTATCCCTACCCACCCCACACCTCCCGTATCCCTACCTCCCGTATCCTTGCCCCCCACCTCCCGTATCCCTACCCCCCCCGCCTCCCGTATCCCTACCCCCCACCTCCCGTATCCCTACCCCCCACCTCCCGTATCCCTACCCCCCCCACCTCCCGTATCCCTACCCCCCCCACCTCCCGTATCCCTACCCCCCCCACCTCCCGTATCCCTACCCCCCCACCTCCCGTATCCCTACCCCCCCCACCTCCCGTATCCCTACCCCCCCACCTCCCGTATCCCTACCCCCCCACCTCCCGTATCCCTACCCCCCCCCACCTCCCGTATCCCTACCCCCCCCCACCTCCCGTATCCCTACCCCCCCACCTCCCGTATCCCTACCCCCCCACCTCCCGTATCCCTACCCCCCCCACCTCCCGTATCCCTACCCCCCCCCTCCCGTATCCCTACCCCCCGCCTCCCGTATCCCTACCCCCCCACCTCCCGTATCCCTACCCCCCCCCCACCTCCCGTATCCCTACCCCCCCACCTCCCGTATCCCTACCCCCCCCCACCTCCCGTATCCCTACCCCCCCCCACCTCCCGTATCCCTACCCCCCCCCACCTCCCGTATCACTACCCCCCCACCTCCCGTATCCCTACCCCCCCCCACCTCCCGTATCCCTACCCCCCCCACCTCCCGTATCACTACCCCCCCACCTCCCGTATCCCTACCCCCCCCCACCTCCCGTATCCCTACCCCCCCTACCTCCCGTATCCCTACCCCCCCACCTCCCGTATCACTACCCCCCCACCTCCCGTATCCCTACCCCCCCACCTCCCGTATCCCTACCTCCCGTATCCCTACCTCCCCGCCTCCCGTATCACTACCCCCCCACCTCCCGTATCCCTACCTCCCCGCCTCCCGTATCCCTACCCCCCCACCTCCCGTATCCCTACCTCCCGTATCCCTACCCCCCCACCTCCCGTATCACTACCCCCCCATCTCCCGTATCACTACCCCCCCATCTCCCGTATCCCTACCTCCCGTATCCCTACCGCCCCGCCTCCCGTATCCCTACCCCCCCACCTCCCGTATCCCTACCTCCCGTATCCCTACCTCCCCGCCTCCCGTATCCCTACCCCCCCACCTCCCGTATCCCTACCCCCCCACCTCCCGTATCCCTACCTCCCGTATCCCTACCTCCCCGCCTCCCGTATCCCTACCCCCCCACCTCCCGTATCCTTACCCCCACCTCCTGTATCCCTATCCCCCACCTACCCACCACCTCCTGTATCCCTACCCTCCGCCTACCCACCTTCTCCTGTATCCCTACCCTCCACCTACCCACCTTCTCCCGTATCCCTACCCACCTTTTCCCATATCCCTCAACCCCATCTACTTTTATATTTCTTCCTGTGGAGGTGTCTAGAACAAGGGGGTGCAATCTTAAAATTAGAGCCAGGACACTTAGAGTGAAATCAGGAAGCACTTTATCACACAAGGGGTAGTGGGAATCTAGTACTCACTCCGTCCCCAGAAGGCTGTGGATGCTGCGGTTCAATTGATATTTTCAAGAGAGAGATTTTTGCTGGGTAAAGATATCGAGGGATATTGAGCTATGGCGGGTAAATCTAGTTGAGGTACAGGTCAGCCATGATCTAATTGAATAGTGGAACAGGCTCAAGGGCTGAATGGTCGTCTCATGTTCCTGTTTCTTTGTCTGCTGGCTGTGTGGGTCCCGTGGAGCCAGGAGCCCGTGGCAGTAACCTGCCCAGAATTTGACACCAGGCAGGCTGTATGGTGGGGCCTGGGATGGTCAGTGGCTACAGTGGAAGTTGTTGTAATGCTGCAGTTGATGCTTGTTTCCTTTCAGTGTGGAGCTGAGCGAGTGGGTCAGTGCCCAGGAGCGGAACCTCAATGCCTCGGTTCTGGAGGAGCATTCCCTGCTGATAGACCCATCGGAATGTGCCACTCCCAGCAAGGTCAGAGCCTCTGCACAGCAGATACATCAGCATCAGTTTACTCGCATCGATAGCATGCACACCTGCACCCCCTCCCCAGTATAACACACCCCACCCCAGTGTAATGCATGCTGACCCAGTATAACACCCCACCCCCTCAGTATAAGACTTTGGTATTCCAGTCTCTGTTACACCAGCCGACAGGCTCACTGTGGGCAGTGTGGTGCTGCCCCCTGCTGGCTCATTGTGGGCAGTGCGGTGCTGCCCCCTGCTGGCTCACTGTGGGTAGTGCGGTGCCACCCCCTGCTGGCTCATTGTGGGCAGTGCGGTGCCACCCCCTGCTGGCTCATTGTGGGCAGTGTGGTGCTGCCCCTTGCTGACTCACTGTGGGCACTGGTGCTGGCTCGCTGTGGGCAGTGCGCTGGGCCCCCTGCTGGCTGACTGTGGGCAGTGCGCTGGGCCCCCTGCTGGCTGACTGTGGGCAGTGCGCTGGGCCCCCTGCTGGCTGACTGTGGGCAGTGCGCTGGGCCCCCTGCTGGCTGACTGTGGGCAGTGCGCTGGGCCCCCTGCTGGCTGACTGTGGGCAGTGCGCTGGGCCCCCTGCTGGCTGACTGTGGGCAGTGCGGTGCGCCCCCTGCTGGCTGACTGTGGGCAGTGCGCTGGGCCCCTGCTGGCTGACTGTGGGCAGTGCGGTGCGCCCCCTGCTGGCTGACTGTGGGCAGTGCGGTGGACCCTCTGCTGGCTGACTGTGGGCAGTGTAGTGCGCCCCCTGCTGGCTCACTCTGGCCAGTGCGGTGGGTCCCTTGCTGACTTCACTCCCTGTGTCTTGTGTCGATTCCAGTTCTAATCTGTTGTTTATTTCTGCTTTCAGACTCGGAGGGGCTCCAGCGTGCGTTCATTCTGTTCTCTGTTCCACGCCCGATCTCGGACCAAGTTGTTATTTGCCGTATATTTCATTGCGCTGCATGTCCTGTTTCTCCTGTGCTTCACGGGAAACCTCTAAACTCCAGGAGTCCTGGTGCTGAGGAGCGGTTGGGACTTGCAGACAGCGAGCTGACTGAATCCAGTAGCAGCACTTCACCCTGGGAGCACCAGCTTTATCTGTACCTGGAGCTGAGGATTTATTTCTCCTTCAATTAGATTTTCCTCTGTGAAGATT